>NC_025998.2:48834810-48859457 GCF_000442705.2 Elaeis guineensis
TTGAAGTGGTTGGAGCGTGCCCTAGCCTCCACCGTTCTTCTCAAAACCACCTCTTCTCTCCGCCAAAATCCCTCTCCATCCTTTTGTAGCCCTTCCTCCACTCATCCACTTGATCCTCCAAGTCTCTCTACCTGCTGCTGTGGTGAGAATGGCTCCGAAGATGAAGCTCCCTCAGAGAAGAAAGTCGGTCCGTGAGCTAGAAGAAAATATCCACAGAAAAAGGCAAGCTGCTCAGTCCTCCACTGCTCCCACTCCGGCTTCTGTGTCAGGTCAAGGTCCCTCTCAATCACCCTTAGCCCCAGTAAGATCCCTCTATCTGATAGGAAGGTTGAAACCGAAAAGAATGTGGATTTTAGATTCTTTGAAAAAGAGGGTTTCACCTTTGGAACAAAGATTAAGAACCAGGGTTGGGGTTTCTACTGCTCTCTTAAGGAAGTCACTTTTGTAGACCTAGTTAGAGAATTTTATCAGAATCTGCATTATGGGAATGGAACAATGACTTCTACAGTAAAGGGAGTTGATATTTGTCTGGATCCTGTCATTTTGGGAGAGATACTTCACTTGCCCTGTGAGGGGTATTCTTACATGGAACTCCCAATAAAGGAAGAGGGGATCAGTGTGATTCTAGGAGGTACCTACACGGGGAGTTTGAATAAATTGGAAGCAAAAATTTTGTCTATTGAGATGAGGATCTTACATCAGTTAGTGACAAAGCTCTTCTTCCCTAGGAGTGGTAGGCATGATCTACTTTCTAGCAGAGATATTTGTATTATGTTTCATGTGATCACTCAAACCCCCCTGAACCTCCCTGCATTAATGATTGAGGCCATGAGAGAGACACTGAACAGATCCAAGGCACATCTGCCTTTTGGTATGGCCCTTACTCGAGTTTTCAGGAGGTTTGGAGTCAGTTTTGAGGGGGAGGCATCTGCAAAGCTTTCTCATGTAGACACCATCAACCAACATACTCTGCACCGCATGGGATTTACAAAAACTGATGGTGGTTGGATCAAGGATTCTGAGGAGAGAGCTGAGGACAGAGTAGAAGACAGAGCTGAAGAAGAAGGTCCATCATCTCCTATCCATGACTTCAGGGCAGCATCTCCAGATATCCAGTTCATTCCAGACCCAGAGGCTGGCCCTTCAGAGTTCACCAGGAGGCACACACCAGTACATCAGCCAGAGAGCAGTGCACCTTCTTCAGAGTTCAAACTGGCTGATGATCAGATCGAGCAGATATCTCAGCGTGTGGCTTCCTTGCTATCTCGACAGTGGAGCACTACTACATTTGCACCAGGGTCCACTTCATTAGATTCATCTGATCAGATCTGATTCCCCATATCTCCACTGTGTTTCAGTTGATCTCAGATCAGTCTATTCGGATTCAGCAGCTAGAGGACACCGTTTGGAGACTGACTGGGAGAGTTCTTGACTTGCAGGGGCAAGTCCTAGCTTTGGCCCATCCTCAACCACAGGAGTCCACTATTGAGGTCACAGACCTTACTGCAGAGGCTGGCAGGCTCAGAGGTGCATTGGAGGGTGGCTATGAGTTATTGAGGAGAGAGATCCGAGGCTCGAGTGAGCATGCGTCTATTCAGTTCACTGCACTACTTCAGTCTGTTTCCAGAGCACTGAACGTTCTTGATTCCATCAGACTCACTCTTTCAGTCCAGTCCTTGGCCTCTCAACGTTCTCAGCCTCCTAGTTCATCTCGCTCACCTGCTCGTGCCAGAGGCAGACGGGGTAGAGGACGTTCTTCTGGTCGAGATCCATCATCTCCTCACCCTATATCTGATGACTCT
Source organism: Elaeis guineensis (assembly GCF_000442705.2). Taxonomy (NCBI): domain Eukaryota; kingdom Viridiplantae; phylum Streptophyta; class Magnoliopsida; order Arecales; family Arecaceae; genus Elaeis; species Elaeis guineensis. The sequence continues at coordinate 48,836,613 of NC_025998.2, forward strand.
GATCCTTCTAGTCATGATCTTTACTAGATCCTAGGTGTTAGTCTCTTGTTCTTTCTAGGATCTATATTTTGGGGCATGTAATGACATTAGCTAACTGACTTTTATGTTATGAAATTTGTATTGAAACAATTATGATTTTAATCATCTTTTACTTATCTACTTTTGTAATGATGTCAATCATCTTTTGGTTATATTTATTCTCCTTGTTGAAATATCTTCTCTTTGTTGATGATTGCTGTTAATGATTGCTGTATTAAGGGGGAGCAAATATCAATGATTAGCACTAGAAGTATTAAAAGAAAACATATTCAGAAAAAGAAGGTGAGTTAATAATATTTGATGATGTCAAAAAGGGGAAAAATTAAAGAAAAAGCAACCCATCAAAAGCAAAACTACAAATTATGAGAAGTTAAAGAAAAAGAAACCCATAAAAGAAAATTATAAATTATGAAATAAAGAAAAAGAAACATATCAAAAGCAAAATTATAAATTATTTGAAATAAAATGAATGAATTGGGGAGAATTAAAGAACAATATCAAAAGTAAAATTATTACATACTTAAAATATAATGAGTAAATTGCTAAGTACAATGCAAATGAGCAACCTTTAAAATTACTTCTTTAAATATGCTCTGATATGCTTAAAATTCTTACTTGCTCTGATACATCTTAAATTTAACATGCTCTAATATACTTTACAAATTAACTCTAGACATGCATTGGCACACTTAATTATTTTTGCTCTAATACTAAAACTAAATAATCAAATGAGAATGAGCAAATTTTAAGATACAGCTTGCTCTGATAACAAGAACAAATTTCTGCTCTAACACCAAAATCACATAATCCAATGAGCAATTTTCAAATCTTTAAGCAAATGGGCAAACTATTTATGCATATGACCATTTGTATCACATGCCAAAAGAATCAATATTCTTTTCAAGCATATGCACTATAATGCATCCTTTTGAAATTCATGATTCACATAAATGCTTTTGTTCAAGTTTTTGTCATCATCAAAAAGGAGGAGATTGTTGCTCCTAGATTGATTTTGATGATTACAAAGCAGATTGAAGGGGTACCAATATTTTTTTTGAAAAAGTCTTTGTGCTCTTCAGGAGCAAAATCGTAATTTTACCAAAATCCTGATTTAATAGTATCATTTGGTAGAACAAAAGATTTGTGATCTATTGGTGAAAATTTCATTATTTTTGGACTTGTATTTTTGAAGTTATGCATGTTTGAAATCCATGAGTCGACTCATGAGTCAGCTCATGGCACAATGAGCAGTTTGGCACGCTGAATTTTTGGCTTGGCACGGCCTGTGAGTCGACTCATGAGTCGACTCTCAAGGCATGAGTCGACTCATGAGTCGACTCCTGCGTTTTAGGCCAAAAGTTACAGAAACCTGTTTTCTGGTTGTTCAAAGAGGTTGACTCATGAGTCGACCCCTGAGGCATGAGTCGACTCATGAGTGGACCCCTGCGATGGAATTTTTCGCAACGGCTAGTTTTTAACCCGTTTTAAGTACTTTTAATGCTCATTTAATGTGCTCTAACGGCTCTTTTTCTGCCTAGAATATTTTTCTCTATTTCTTAAAGCTATAAAAGGATTCAAAAGGTGGGAAACAAAGAAGAGATAAGAAGAGAAAGAAAGAGATTAAAAGAAAAAGAAGAGCATTCAAGAGCATTCAAGAGCATTCAAAAGAGAAAGGGTTTTCAAGCCAACTTTTCAGCCCTAATCAAGAGCTCATTTAAAGCTTCAAGAAGCCATCAATCCAAGCTCACCAACTCCTCAAGCGCTCAATCAATTCTCCATCCACTTTGAGGAAATCCAAAAAGGGCTTCTTCTCTTGAGTAAAGTGTATTTAAAGTTATATTCGCTCATTAAAGGGCTTTTCTTGTACTTATTTGTGCTATAAATTATTTTACTCATTTTGAGTGATTGTTTTTATTTTGGAGGGTTCCAAAATAAGGGAAGGTTGATCCGAACCTAGAATCAGAGTGTATTGGGTTGGCTTGTACCCGGGAAACAAGTGGACTAGCTTGGGATAGCTAGTGTCGGAGCTTCCGATGTTTGTATTCGGGTTGAATACAAGTTTAGTGGATTGGAATTCCCAAGTAAGAGCTTGGAGAGTGGATGTAGGTGCAAGGTTGGCACCGAACCACTATAAATCCTTGTGTTTGTGGTGTGCATAATTGCTTCTCTTTAACTCTTCATTATTTCCTTGCATTCTTGCTTTAGACAATTAATTTTGAACTTAGGTTATTCTCCTCATTCACTTAGCTATTGACAAATATTTTTCATAAGTCATTAGTTAAGCTTAAAATTTTTAGAAACCCAATTCACCCCCCCTCTTGGGTTGCATAGCTGGGCAACAAGATATATGGTATGGACTAGCCTTGTCATGTGAAACAGTCGGCCAGGAGCTTATGCCTGGGACAGCCCGCTAGGAGCTTATGCCTGGGATAGTCCCCACTGACTTACGGGTGGATCAGCCGGTCAGGAGCTCATGCCTGGGATAGCCCGTCAGGAGCTTATGCCTGGGACAGCCTCTCACGGGCTTTCGTACGTGGGACAGCCAGCCAGGAGCTCATTCTGTGATAGCCTTGAAAGGTTTTTTATATGAAAATTGATTCAGATGATGACTGAGGTATAGACTTGGATAGTCCAGAGTCAGAAAGAAAAGGTTAAAAATTATGTGATTATGAAAAGAGAAATGAAAGATAAGTTATGAAATAATTGTTGAATAAAAGTGTTTCACCTATTAACATATGATGATGCATCTATTTTAACAAGACAGTAAATTTATGGATGTTTGCAGTATTCTGAATATTGAACATGAGATTTTATATTTTATTACTTATTCTTATTTTTAGATTATATTACTATATCAATATGATATGAAAATTCTTACTGAGCTGTAAAGCTCACACCTCTTCATCTTTCTTTTTCTTCTCAAAGTTACAGGACGCTTATGATTGGCTATGGCTTGGATTTACGAGTGAGTAGAAGAATAAATAGAGCGTCATAGTATCTAATTAGAGAATTGAAGAAATTTAAATTATAATTATGTAAGGTTTTATGAATTTTTGTTGAAATAAATTGTTATAGATGTTAAGGTTGTAACGATTTAATTTGGCCTTGCATATTCTTTAGGGCTTGCTCTAAAGAGTGTGCGGCCATCACGTATCTGATCCGGGTGTTGGGTTCAGGGCGTGACAGAATGATATCAGAGCTTAGGTTTAAGATCATCAGAGATTATAAAGAGATATTAAAACTTTATGTAAGATCAATAGGATATGACAAAGTGGTATCAAAGCTCAGATTATGATCATTAAGGATTATAATATAAGTGATTTAAATATTACAGAGTAATAATAGAGTTTAGGTTATGATCATTGAGGATTATGATATAAGTGATTAGGATTTGATAAAATGATATTAGAGCTTAAGTTTAAGTCACTAGGGATTATGAAGTGACATCAAAACTTTATGCATGATCAATAGGATGTGACAGAGTGATATCAGAGAATATGATAGAACAGTACTAGAGCTCAGGTTTAAGGTCACTAGGGATTGTCATATAAGTGATATTAAAATTTTGGGATTATAATCAATAGAGTATGATTGATAATATCAGAGTTTAAGATTATGATCATTAAAGGTATGATAAAATGATATTAGAGTTTAGGTTATGATCACTAAAAAATATGATTTAAGTGGTATTTGAGTTTAAAGTTATAATTATTCAGAATTATAATTTTAGTGATATCTGAACTAGGTTATGATCATGAGAAACATGATAGATATAAAAGAGAAGATTCAATATTTAGATTTTGAATCAATAGATATTAAGATGAAATTTATTCATAAGTGGCATATAATAATAGAATTGATGAGTTATATCTTGGATTTCAATTAGTAAGGTGGCCTGAATATAAGAAGAGTTGACCCTGGAAGGAAGTGGGAGGTATTGATATGTTATGTTGAGTATACTCAATGATTTTGGAATGCTAAACTTATATGGAAGGAAATCATGACAACTTTTCTGATTTTGATGTTAATTATCTGAGCATTACAAATTTTAAATTTATCAGAAGGAAGTTAGGATATGGTCTAAGAAGAAATTTCATCAAATGAGAGAGAAATATTTTTGAGTATTGAACCTATAAGATGATTATATATGAAACTCAATCTTAGATAAAAAAAAAATATACTTGAATTTTATTATGAGAATATGAGATACACATTTTGGTAAAATCTTTGGTTACTCAAAATATCATATTCTGAATATGATTCCTTAATCTTTCAAGTTGCATTGAATTTCAAGTCAAAAGTTTACTTTTCTAAGTGGATCAAAAATATTTTGATATTATTGTTAAATTAAAGAAGAAAATTTATTTTGTCAGAGTATGACATATAGGTTATGATGAAATCTTTAATAATTCATATTACTATCTTTAGATTAGATTTTTTTTTAATTTTTCTTGTGATTATTGAAGATGGTGAAGTGTATTAATTATTCAAGTCAAAGTTTGGATTTTTTTTAAATTGAACTAAGACATCTTGCTAGTGTTAAATTTTGAATGATTTATACAAGGGACAAGATTTTGTATGGATTTATTGATTAATATTAAGGGTTGTGATGAAGGAAGCTCTATAAGAAATAATCAAGTTGATTCTACTTAAAGATGTTGGCTTGAGTTCTTCTAGTTTGTGAAGTTAGAATTAATTCTTTTAAAAAGAAAGATTGTTTTAGAAATTATCTAAATGATTGTAAGGTAAATCTAAGGTTAACTCCAATTGATTCTAGACATGTTGGATTCTTGAAGAGTGATGGAACTTATGCAATAATTTCAAACATAGGAAGTGGATCAAGATTTAATTTTTATATGCTATACCCAAAGGTAGTAAAAATAAAGAAACTTAAAATTTTGCCCTAAGTCTTATATGAAATTTGAAGGTTGGATCTATCCTGGATTGATCTAACATGTAAGGATATTTTTATCTTTGATAGACTTATATAATTTGATAAATTAAAATCAAAGTACGTAACAAAAGCATGGTGAATTAAATTGATTAGAAATATTAATTTTTTAAATCAAAAGATATTATGATGAAATACATTAGTTGGAAATAAGGAAGGATTTTATTGAAAATGAAAGGATGCTATAAATTTTGATCTAATCTGATCATAGTCAGATAATTTTTGTCAATAGGTTGCTTCATTGTAGATAATACCAAAAAATTCTAGATATCTCAAATTTATTAACAGCTTGATAGTTCTGATATTAGTTCAAACTTAGAATGTCCTGACATAGATCTCATATTTTTTTAAAATTTAATATTGTTACTTGAACTGATATAGAAGATTGAGGTTTTCTTAAGATGAGAGTCTACATATAAAATTTATTGGAAGGTCAAGAGAGGAAAAAAATCGATGATTGTGAAGAGTGCCCAATGTTTAACCTTTATTTATTTTCTATCAAGGGTAGTCTGAGATAATTATGAATTTTGAGTGGAATGCATTAGACAAATAATGGTGGTATATTAATACAAGTCTGAAATATTACAGTTCTTCAAAAAGTTAAAAAATCAATAAGAGGAGATGAATTTAAAATTTTAAATAATTTTTGTTATAACAAGATCATGAGAAATAAATAATATATAAGACATTATCATAAGCTTGAGAATGACATGAAGAATGCATACTTCAAAATATGTATCTCAAATGACATAACTTAATTTCGAGGATGAAATTATTTGAAGAATGGGAGAATGTAACATCCGGTCCATTTGGGCCTTGGACCAAGCCTAAAGCCCATATAAAAAAAAAAAGAAACGAAGAAGACTCCCGCTGGGAGTCTTCTTCCACACAAATCACTGGAGGAGAAGTCGAATCCAAGGGGGATTCGTTCTCCCCTTCACTCTATAAGACCCCCCTCTCCTTCTCCTAAACAACCCACGATGATCACCGATCTCTCTCTCTCCTTTCTCCTTGTTTTCTTTAATTGAAGTCGAGGCCTCCCGTACCCATGCTCACTGGAAATCAGAGCCGACGACGCTGCTGAAGCTTGAGGTAAACCCTTCTTCTCCTTCCTCTCTTCCTTCCCCTCCTTTTCATGGCTTCGTGCACTCTTGCCGGCCTTCGGGATCATCGAAAAATCCATGAAAAGGGTGAATCCTGTTTTGCTCTGTTTCGGCCGGACCCTTTCCTCTCTTTTTCGGCCACCGGCGTCATCAGTTGCGGTGTCTCATCCCTAGGATAGGACCCTCATCCCTCTATCCCTCTTTCTTGAAGGTCTTGGCCGCCGGTGACCGGTCAATGATCGAAAAATAAAAAGAAAAGGGACAGATCCCCTGTTTTTCAAATCCTTTAAATATCCTGTCGGCTGAACCTCATCGCCAGCCATCCTTTGCTCCACCGTCGCCTCCACCTGCTGTCGGACCTCCGACGAAGCCGTCATCCTCATTGGAGCCAAGCTGGAGCACCTCGTCTGTCCCCTGTTTCGGCCTAAAGGAGGTCGTGGGAAGAAAAGGAAAAAGAAAGAAGAAGAAAGAAGGAAAAGAAAAAGAAAAAAAAAAGAAAAAAATAAAAAGAAAAGAAAAAAATAAAAAGAAAAAGAAAAAGAGAAAGAGAAAAATAAAAATAAAATAAAATAAAAAAAAGAAGAGAGAAATTTTCTCTCCCTCCTTTCTCTCTCTTTCCTCTCTTCTCTCTCTACATTCTCTCTATATTTTCTCTCTCGATTCTCTCTCTAGACCTTTCTCTCTTTATGGATTTTATCTCTCTAGTATCTTTCTCTCTCTGATTTCATCATGAATCCTAGGATAAAATTGATATGAAAATATGATGACCTGAGATTGCTCCGAAATTCATGCAGTAGATTAGATTCTGATCCGATCTTTATTCGAAATTGATAACATCAATCATGGTTAATCCATATTGAGTCATCCTGATATGACCTCTAATGATCTCGACCATGATTGCCTCATCGAAAAGATATGAAGATTCTCTCCCTATTTTCTCTCTCTACTTTCTCTCTCTAGAATTTTCTCTCTCTTCATGGATTTTTTCTCTCTAGAAATCTTATGGATCAGTGGAGGATCCAGATACTTAGACAAATCTTAATTTTGGTTAATACTAAGAGAGGTCCTAGATTTGTGTTATTAGGATCGATTATTGAGTAATTTTCTCCATATATAATTTTTATATTTGATCAGGGTTATGAAGAGATGATTATCTGCATATGATATCGAGTGAAATATTTTGTTAAAGAAATTCATAAATCAAAGAAGAACATTGATTTTTATGCTTGGATCAGTCACCGATAAAGGTAAGAATCTCTATACATGATCACTATTATATATATGCTATTTTACTGTTGGTCTTACATCATTGGTTTTGCATCGTCGGATTTGAAATCGATGAATTTATTATATCTGAGATATTATTATTTGATTTTGAGCATGAGTATGTTATGTCAATATATATGTATCAGAGATTGATAGCATGATTATATGGATGTGACATATTTGAATTGATCATAACGCAAGCCGGAATTGATTTGATGAAATCAACACATAATGATTAAATGAAAAGAAAGAGATATATGGTATGGACTAGCCTTGTCATGTGAAACAGTCAGCCAGGAGCTTATGCCTAGGATAGCTCCCACTGGCTTACAGGTGGATCAGCCGGCTAGGAGCTCATGCTTGGGACAGTCCGCCAGGAGCTTATGCCTGAGACAGCCTCTCACGGACTTTCGTACGTGGGACAGCCGGTCAGGAGCTCATCCTGGGACAACCTTGAAAGGCTTTTTATGTGAAAATTGATTCGGATGATGACTGAGGTATAGACTTAGATAGTCCAGAGCCAGAAAGAAAAGGTTAAAAATCATATGATTATGAAAAGAGAAATGAAAGATAAGACATGAAATAATTATTGAATAAAAATGTTTCACCTATTATCATATGATGATGCATCTATTTTAATAAGACAATAAATTTATGGATATTTGCAGTATTCTAAATATTGAACATGAGATTTTGTATTTTATTGCCTATTCTTATTTTCAGATTATATTACTATATCAGTGTGATATGGGAATTCTTACTGAGCTGTAAAGCTCACACCTCTTCATCTTTCTTTTTCTTCTCAGAGTTACAGGACGCTTATGATTGGCTATGGCTTGGATTTATGGATGAGCAGAAGGATAAATAGAGTGTCACAATATCTGATCAGAGAATTGAAGAAATTTAAATTATAATTATGCAAGATTTTATGAATTTTTGTTAAAATAAATTGTTATGGATGTTAAGGTTGCAATGATTTAATTTGGCCTTGCATATTCTTTAGGGCTTGCTCTAAAGAGTGTGCGGCCATCACGTATCTGACCCGGGTGTTGGGTTCGGGGTGTGATAGATTCAAAGCTCTATAAAGGCATGATAGGCTCTTTATTATATCTTACTGCTAGTAGACCTAATATAATATTCAGTATATGCATGTGTGCCAGATATCAATCTAATCTTAAGGAATCTCACTTAAATACTGTTAAGAGAATTTTTAGATATTTAAAAAGAATACAAAATCTAGGTCTTTGGTTTCCAAAATAATCTTTTATGGACTTAATAGGTTATTCAGATGTAGACTTTGCGAGATGTAAACTAGATAAGAAAAGTACTAGTGAAACTTGTCAATTTTTATGAGTGAACTTAATCTCTTGATTCAGCAAGAAGTAAAATTCAGTAGCATTGTCTATGGTCGAGGTCGAATACATTATAGCTAGAAGTTGCTGTGCTCAAATCCTATAGATTAAGCAATAACTCATAGATTTTTGTATTGAAGTTAAAATCATCCCCATAAAGTGTGATAATAATAGTATCATCAATTTGATCAAAAATTCAATTCAACACTCTAAATCAAAATATATTGAAATTAGACATTATTTCATAAGAGAACATATTCAAAATAATGATATAACACTTGAATATATAAACATTGAAAAACAACTAGTTGATATTTTCACCAAAGCATTAAATAAAGAATAATTTTATGAAATTAGAAGGGAATTGGACATCTTAGACCCTTCTGCGTGAATTTCAATCATAATTTTACTCTCAAAATCTTTCTAAAATTTTTTGATATCATTATCTTAATTTTGGGAGCCATCTATCTTTTTTTGATATTTTTTCAAGATAATTAAAAATCATCAGTGTTATTCAGATACTTTCTTAAATTTTTTTTCATTGAAATACTCAATCAAAAATCATATCAAAATTTATCTGGACTTTTAATAATCATCTCAATTCGATATGACCAATTTCAATTTTTTTTTCTAAATTTTCTCTCATTTTTTATTTTTTTTATCACTTGAACCTTTTCTGGATGGGACAACCAATGTGGGACATCCCAATTGATCAGGTAAATGATTTTCATGTGAGCCGACCCGAATCCTATTCCATTAAAAGGGCATCTGGAGCATCTCAAATCCCAAAACCCTTCATCTCCCTCTCATCCCAAACCTAGGAATCTCCTTCTAGATCTCTCCAAACCTCAAAATCTCACAAAACCATGGATCACTCTCTTCAAATTTTTTGATCTCACAGCTCACTCTCTTGATTTTCCCAAATTTCAAATCCTAACCCACAGAATCCGTGAGAAACTCTTCAAAATCATCTTCTCCTCTTAGTTTCACTTCAATCTACATCCTTCTCTACCTTCTTGATCATTATTCATTCTCTTCTTGGCACATGGCCCCAAAATGAGAATGCCATAAAGAAGAAAGTCAGTTAGATCCTTGGAGGCAGAAGAAAGGAAGAAGAAGGCAGCACATAAGCCGACCCAAGCATCTCCACTGGTCACTCTAAGTAAGATTCTCCTATCTGCAAGGAAGGTTGCTTTGGGTAGAAACGTAGACTTCAAATTTTTGAGGTATGATGGTTTTTCTATTGGAGAAAAACTAATTAAGCAAGGATGGAAGTCTTTCTTAAGTTTGTCTAAGCCAGTGTATATTGATTTAGTCAAAGAATTTTATTCAAATTTGATTTTTTTTTATGGTGTTTTGAGGTCTACTGTGAAGGGAGTCCAAATTATCTTAAATGCAACTAGGCTAGGAAGATTCCTTCAGATGCCTTATTAGGGTAGTTGCCTAGATGAGCTACTCAAAAAGAAAATTGGATTTAGAACTATTCTTGGGAGAGATGATGTGGAAGGTTTCCTAAAAATTGAAGCCAAGGATCTAAGTGTGGAGATGAGGCTGCTCCACCACATGGTGTCAAGGATTTTCTTTCCCAGAAGGGGAAGATATGATTTGATGACTGATAGAGATATTTGTCTGATGCACTATGTAGTTTTTGAGACTCTCCTAAACCTATCTTTCTTGATGATCGATGCCATGAGGGAAGCCTCGAACAGATCCAAGGCTCTCTTGTCATATGGCATGGCTCTCACTATGATTTTTAGGAAGTCTGGAGTGAGTTTTGAGGAAGAGATTGTTTGTAGACTGTCATACACTGACACCTACAATAACCACTTCCTTCGATGCATGGAGTTTGTCAGAGTTGATGGCCGTTGGGCCAAGGGCCGTGCAGCTACAGTTAAGGAGGAGGATGATGAGGTGGAGGAGCATGCTGAGGGGGAGGGTCCATCTTCACTTGTGCCCAGGCAAAGTCCAGTTGATCATTCCTTTTCAGAGCCTGAGGCAGGACCCTCAGTCAAAGTACCCCCATCAAGCTATATCGTACCATCTTTTAGTTTGGAGGATGATGATATGGGACTGTTGGCTGAGAGAGTGGCAGGTATTTTATCTATTCAGCTGTAGTGGTTTCAGGATCAGCTTCTTCAACAATCACACCAGTTCCAGCAGCAGATTCTACAGTAGGTACAGCAGCAGATTCTATAGTAGATACAGCAGCAGCAAGCACAGCAGCAGGCACAGCAGCCACAACAATTTCACCCAACTCCTTCGAGTGACTTCTCTGTTCCATCCTTGGATTCATCCATTATGCTATACATTACCTCTTTGATGGAGCTCCTATCTAACTTGAGTATTAGATTGGAGGATGTGGAGAGCTCCCTTCTCAGGTTCAGTGGTAGGATTTTTGATATTGAAAGGGAGATCAGACGAATTTTAGTTTCTCTATTGGGAGAAGCGAGCACTTCAACCTCCACTTCACCTCAGCTGGATGATTTAGCTCGAGAGATAGAGAGACTCCACAGCTAGCTTTGTTCTTCACTTGAGCTAATTCGGACAGACATCAAAGACTCCAGAGACTTCATATCTGATGATCTAGATAGGCTCCGACTTACTGTGAGGGGAATCTTGTCCCAGCTTGATGCTATCAGGACTCAGCTTCAGTCTACGCCCTCTGCATCTAGTGAGCCAGTCTTTGTTTAGCCTATTGCTTTCTGTCCTCTAGCATCTTCCTCTCGGACTAGACCTTTCGATTGAGGATGAGGTTGATCATGTTTCACCTATCTTGATCTCGTGCTCGATGCCCAGTCTCACTGATTTGGTATCAATGCTCTTTTTGACATCATTTTGTATTAGATTACTTAGTTATATTTTGTAGATTAGATGTATGAGAGCTTTATGCTCTTTATGACTCTTGTAACCTCTCTTTTTGATGTTAATGAATGAGGTTTTTATCATTTTATTTGGCTTATTTCATTTTTAGATGAATGAATGGATGAATGCCTACTATGCTTAAATGAATGCACTATTACATTGATACCTGATATGCAATCATGAAAAATCTTACTCTCTTTAGTCTATTTTTTTGATGATGTCAAAAGGGAGAGAATAGTATCATAATGAAGAAAGTAGTGTATCGCCTATCTAATTTTTTTTTAAAATTTACATGCTCTTTTAAATTTTTTGCTCTGATACAGTATTTGACATTGATACACCTCTGATATGTCTATTTTTTTTACTCTGATACATCTATTTTTATCCTCATTTTGATACTATTTAAAAAATTGCTTTGATACGTCTATTTTTCTTGAGTGCTCTGGTATTTCTAATAATTTTATTTTTTGCATGAATGCCAAAATGCCTCGACACATTCATTTTTGATTTTACAAAATACTTCAATTTCTTCTCTTTTAATTCTTGTTCAAATGGTTTCATTCTTGCTTTAATATCAAAATAAAAAAAAGAGAAAGAAACATTCCTTTCACATTTATTACTCTAATACTAAAAATAAAGAAGAAAATAATAAAATATTTTTATGAACCATCTCTGTTTCGATAAAAAAAATTTTTACAAATTGAACACTCTTTATATAAGAAAGGGAGAGATCTTTTTCAAAATAGTCAAAATGATTATTTTATCTGTTTCATATAAGAAAGGGGAGAATTTTAATTGATTAAGAACAATCTTTAGAAAAACTCTGATATCTTCACAAATGAGTTTCAGCAAAATGAATTGAAACATTAAAATTACTGAAAATATGTATCTCATAATTTTCTATGATTACTCTTTGGTATATTTCTATAAGTGCTCCATAAACACAAATTCTTTGAGCTTTATGGACTTATCTTATGAACACTCAAATATTTTGTCATCATCGAAAAGGAAAAGATTATTGCTCTAAGAATTGATTTTAATGATCGCAAACTATTTGAAGAGACTACTAATAAGTTTCTTATCTTTGATGAATATTTTTATGATGTTTCAGATAGTTCAAAAGATTGAGTTTGAAAAGCTTTATCAAGTATGCCAAAATTAAAGTTCCTGCAAGATGGAGAGGTTTTCGAAGGCTTTTGAGAGTGTTCAAGTCATTTGAAAGTATTGAAAGTATTCTGGTAAGTTTCAGATTTTAAATATATGAAAAACTGGATTGGCACAAAATGGGATGACCCATCTGGGTCATCCCCTTTCATTGGGTAGCCGGCACACTTTATTTTGGCTCATGGCATGCAGTGGAACGATCCACTTGGAAAGAACAATGCAGTGGGACGACCCACCTGGGATGATCATTGAGATCCTGAGACTAAAATAAAAGCTAAAATTTCTGTCTGACCAAATGAGGCATCCCATGGGACTTTTCAATCACAGTGGGATGACCCACCTGGGACGATCCATTTTGAGCGAGTTCGTAACGGCTAGTTTTTAACTTATTTTTGGTGCATTTAATATGTATTAAATACACTCCAACGGCTCTAAACCAACTCTAAGATATTTTCAAGGGTAAATGGTGATTATAAATGCTCTCTTGAAGTGAGAAATTTCAAGGTTCTTACAAGCATTCAATTTCAAATCCAAGAAAAGCTCATTCAGTCCTAAAAGAGAGAAAAGAAGCATTTAATCACTTCACCAACCACTTTCCAGCAGCAATCAAGTGTGGAATTCTTTGAGGGTGTTCAGCAAAAGCTTCTTCCCCTTGAGTATTATATTTCTATTACATTTTTGTATCTCTTTAAGGAGATTGTGTGCTAAATTTTCTGTACCCTATTTTTCTGAAATTGTATTTGGGTTTTTGAGGTTTGGGGGGTTTCAAAACTTGGTTGGGTTGATCCGAACCTTGAATCAGATTGTTGAGGATTGGCTTATATCTGAAAAATAAGTATTCTTACTTGGATAGCAAGGGTTGGAGGTGTTCGACATGGTGCAATCCTTTGAATCCATTTAGTGGATTGAATTCCCAGGTAGAGACTTGGAGAGTGGATGTAGGTGTAAGATTGACATCGAACCACTATAAATTCTTTGTGTCTATTGTACTTGTCTCTCTTTACTTATTTTTTGTGCCTTATACTTGCAATTTTATCATTTGTATTTGAATTTATTTTTATTGAAAAACAACCCTCTCTACTCAAATACTTTAGCACATTGTTTTAGTACACTAATCTTTAAAATTTTAAAAAGACCCAATTCACCCCCCTCTTGGGCTTCATATCTGGGCAACAAGTGGTATCAGAGCTCGGTGCTCTAGTTTTTGCTTGATTTAACCATCAAGAGCTGAAGATCAATGGCAGTCCAATTTGGTGCATCCCTAACCGAGGGGTAATCCACAAATTGATCTCTACTTTTCAATGGGTCAAACTACACCTATTGAAAAGCTCGGATGAGAATTTTTATTCAAGTATTTGACTATGACATACGGAGTATCATATTAAATGGACCGCACACACCCACTAAATTGATTGATCGTGTGTCTCTCCCTAAGTTGGAAGGTGAATGGGATGAACTTGATAAGAAAATAACTCAGCTCAATGCTAAAGCCATGAATGTTTTATATTATACTTTGGATACTAATAAATTTAATCGTATTTCTACATGCAACTCAGCTAAAGAGATTTGAGATAGATTAGAAGTCACACGAAGGCACAAACCAAGTAAAAGAATCCAAGATCAATATGCTTGTGCACAACTATGAACTGTTTAAAATGAAACCTGAAGAAATAATAACTCAAATGTTCACTCATTTCACTGACATCATAAATGGTTTAAAAAGTCATGGTAAAGGTTATTCTAACATGATCTTGTGAGAAAAATGCTCAGATCCTTATCAAGATCATGGGAGGCAAAAGTGACTGCAATCCAAGAGGTTAAAGATTTGAATACACTACCATTGGAGGAGCTACTTGGATCCCTCATGACTCACGAACTGATCATGAAGCAACACACTGAAGGAGAAAATCAAAAGAAAGAGGACCATAGCTCTCAAGTTGACAACTCAAGAAGAAGAAAACACAAAAAAATCAGACAATAGCAAGGAAGATGAGGACTTGACCTTGATTACCAAAAATTTTAGACGCTACATAAGAAGAAAAAGATAAGAGACTAAGAAAAGACCACTAGTCGGGGGGGAGCCGAGCAAAAAAAAAAAAATAGCCCATCATCTGCTATGAATGCAAGAAGTCGAACCACTTCAGATCAGAATGCCTCCAGCTCAAGAAAGGTCAAAAGAAGTTTAAGAAGAAGAAGGCCATAATGGCTACATGGAGTCATAGTGATGGCTACTTGGAGTCATAGTGATGACTCCACCACTGATGAAGAAATTCATGAAGAAGCCAACCTGTACCTTATGGCACATGAAAATGAGGTATTACCCAAAACTCAAAGTGAATTTACTTATGATGAACTGTTAGAAGCTTTTCATGAACTTTTTAATGATCTAAAAAAATTAAAAATAAAAAATAAAAATTTCAAATCAAGAAACCATGCATTAGCTAAGGAAAAAGAAGAAGTTGATAAGAAAAATAAAGAATTAGAACTAAAGAGTCAATCTCTAATAAAAGAAAAAGATAAACTTTTTTAGTCAAAATGAAACTCTTGGAAAAGAAAATAAAAAATTAAAGGAAGAAGTAACCAAGTTAAAATCTATAGTTGATAAATTTACATTAAGTTCAAACAAACTTCAGATGATCATTGACAGTCAAAAGGCTGTATATGATAAAGTCGGACTTGGCTATAATACTCTAAGAAAACAAAAATCTTTCAAAAATATTTTTGTCAATACATCTACAAGAAAATTGCCAAATATTACTTGCTTTAGATGTGGCAAGGTAGGGCATAAAGCTTATTCATGTTTATCAAATAAATTTGATGCTAGAACTGTTAAGAAAATTTAGATTCCAAAAGGAACTATTGTGACTAACCCCAAAGGATCCAAGTTAGCTTGGGTACCTAAGGTTAAAAGTTGATTTCATGCGTGCAGGTGTGTCTTGCATCCCAAGCAATAAAATAAAAATGGTATCTCGATAGTGGATGCTCAAGACACATGACTGGTGATGAATCTCAGTTCATCACATTGAAAGCCAAAAATGGAGGGATGGTCACCTTTGAAGATAATGGCAAAGGAAAGATCATCGGCATTGGTAACATTGGTATCACTCCCTGCCTTATATTGAAAATGTATTACTTGTAGATGGTCTTAAGCATAATCTTTTAAGTATTAACCAATTATGTGATAAAGGTTATAAAGTAGTTTTTGAATCATCTACGTGCATAGTAACTAATTCGATTTGTTGTTAGCATTAGATTCATTGGACATAGGCATGGCAATGTATACATAGTTGATTTAGATGATCTATCCTTATGAAATATGCAATATCTTATGGCCATGATTTTTAAAATTAATGAGATTAGTTGGCTTTGGCATCGTTGACTTGCACATATTAGTATGCACACACTTTCTAAAATCATTAAAAAGGATTTAGTTGTTGGTTTACCAAAAATTAATTTTGACAAAGATAAAATTTGTGATGCATGTCAATTAGATAAGCAAACAAGAGTTTCCTTTAAATCTAAAAATATTATTTCAATTTTTAAATCTTTAGAACTCTTACATATGGATTTATTTGGTCCTAAAAGGATAACTAGTCTAGGAGAAAAGAGATATGGTTTTATAATCATTGATGTTTTTTTGCGTTTTACTTTGATTTTGTTTTTAGCTTCTAAGGATGAAGTATTTTCAGTATTCTCTAAGTTTTGCTGAAAGATTTGGAATGAAAAAGATTTACTAATTATTTTTATTCGAAGTAACCATGGCACTGAATTTGAAAACAAAAATTTTGAAAAATTTTATGATGAAAAGGGCATAGATCATAACTTCTCAGCACCTAGAACACCACAACAAAATAGAGTTATTGAGAAAAAAATAGAATCCTAGAAAAAATAGTCTGTACCATACTATGTGAAAACAAACTCCCAAAATATTTTTAGACAGAGGCAATTAACACAACATGTTATATTTTAAATCATGCTTTAATAAGACATATTTCAAAGAAAACACCTTATGAATTATGGAAAGATAGAAAATTTAATATAGGTTATTTTTATATTTTTGGTTGTTGGTGTTTTGTTTTAAATAATGGCAAAGATAGCTTAGGCAAATTTGATGTTAAATCTGATGAAGCTATCTTTCTTGGCTATTTCACTTCTAGCAAAACCTTTAAAATATTCAATAAAAGAACATTAGTAGTGGAAGAGTCAATTCATATTATTTTTTATGAAACTAATGATCTTCAATCAAGAAAGAGAGAGGGTGCTAATGATGTAGGTATCATAGAAGATGAAATAAAAAAACTCACCCTCAATGACTCAAATGAGCAAAAGAAAGATCAATTGGATGAAAGCATCAATGATCAGAACATTCAAGAACAACCTCAAGACACAGGTAATCTTTCAAGAAAATGGAGGTATGTCCACAATCATCCTAAAGAATTAATAATTGATGATCCGACATAAGGAGTAAGAACTAAATCTTCACTTAGAGATGTTTGTAATTATGTAGCTTTTGTTTCACATCTCAAACTTAAAATAAGAGATGAAGCTGAAAAAGACCATAACTGGATAATTACCATGCATGAAGAGCTAAACCAATTTGAAAAAAATAATGTATGGACACTAGTTGCTAGATCTAAAAATCACCCCATAATGGGAACTAAATGGGTATATAGGAACAAATTAGATGAAGATGGAAATGTAATAAGAAATAATGTAAGATTAGTTGCTAAAAGATATAATCAATAAGAAGGAATTGATTTTGATAAAATATTTATCCCTGTTGCTAAACTAGAAGCAATAAGAATACTACTTGCTTTTGCTTGTTTTATGAACTTTAAATTATTTCAAATGAATGTTATGAGTACTTTTCTTAATGGTTATATTGCTGAAGAAGTATATGTAGAATAACTTCCTGGTTTTAAAAGTCATAAATTTTTAGATTATGTGTTTAAGTTAAACAAAGCTTTATATGGATAAAAATAGGCTCCTAGGGCATGGTATGAAATATTAAATAAGTTTTTATTAGAAAATAATTTTTCAAGAAGAAATGTTGATACTACTCTTTTTATAAAAATAAAAAATAAAAAAATTCTAGTTATACAGATATATATTGATGACATTATATTTGGATCAACTAATGAAGATTTATGCCAAGAGTTTGCCAAGCTCATGCAGGGAGAGTTCAAAATGAGCATGATGGGAAAAGTCACTTTCTTCTTCAGACTTTAGATTAAACAAATGAAAGAAGGGATCTCCATCACCCAAAGTAAGTACACAAGAGAACTATGAAAGAAATTTGGAATGGAGAGCTCAAAAATTATAAATACACCTATGACCCCTTCCTATAAATTAGAAAAAGATGAGCATGGTAAAAATATTGATTCAAAGCTCTATAGAGGCATGATAGGCTTTTTATTATATCTTACTGCTAGTAGACCTAATATAATGTTCAGTGTATGCATGTATGCTAGATATCAATCTAATCCTAAGGAATCTCACTTAAATACTGTTAAAAAAATTTTTGGATATTTAAAAGGAACACAAAATCTAGGTCTTTGATTTTCAAAATAATCTTTTATGGACTTAATAGGTTATTCAGATGCAGACTTTGTTGGATATAAACTAGATAGAAAAAGTATAAGTGAAACTTACCAATTTTTAGGAGTAAATTTAATCTCTTGGTTCAGCAAGAAGCAAAATTCAGTGACATTGTCTACAGCCGAGGCCGAATACATTGTAGCTGGAAGTTGTACTCAAATCCTGTGGATTAAGCAACAACTTATAGATTTTGATATTCAACTTAAAAACATCCCCATAAAATGTGATAATACTAGTGCCATCAATTTGATCAAAAATCTAATTCAACACTCTAGGTCAAAACACATTGAAATTAGACATCATTTCATAAGAGAATATGTTTAAAATAATGATATAATACTTGACTACATAAATACTAAAAAACAACTAGCTGATATTTTCACCAAAGTATTAAATAAAAATAAATTTTGTAAAATTAGAAGAAAATTGGGCATCTTAGATCCTTCTGCTTGAATTTCAATCATAATTTCACTTTCAAAATCCTTCTAAATTTTTTTCACATCATAATCTTAATTTTTAGAGCCATCTATCTTTTTCTGAGATTTTTTCAAGATAACTAAAAATCATCAGTGCTATTTAGATATCTTTTCAAATTTTTTTCTGTTAAAATACTCAATCAAAAATCATATCAAAATTTATCTGGACTTTCAATGATCATCTCAACTCGATATGACCAATTTTAAATTTTTTTCTTCAAATTTTTTCTTATTTTTAAATATTTTTTTTATCACCTGAACCTTTTCTGGATGGGATGACCCATGTGGGATGTCCCAATTGATCAGATAAATGATTTTCATGTGAGCCGACCCGAATCTTGTTCCATTAAAAGGGCCTCTGGGGCATCTAAAATCCCAAAACCCTTCATCTCCCTCTCATCCCAAGCCTAGGAATCTCCTTCTAGATCTCTCCAAACCTCAAAATCTCACAAAACCATGGATCACTCTCCTCAAATTTTTTGATCTCATGGCTCACTCTCTTGATTTCCCCAAATTTCAAGCCCTAACCCACAGAATCTGTGAGAAACTCTCCAAAATTATCTTCTTCTCTTAGTTTCACTTCAATCCACATCCTTCTCCACCTTCTTGACCATTATTCAACCTCTTCTTAGGACATGGCCCCCAAAATGAGAATGCCACAAAGAAGAAAGTCGGTTAGACCCTTGGAGGTAGAGGAAAGGAGGAAGAAGGCAGCATATGAGTCGACCCAAGCATCTCCACTGGTCACTCCAAGTAATATTCCCCTATTTGCAAGAAAGGTTGCTTTGGGTAGAAATGTAGACTTCAAATTTTTGAGACATGATGGTTTTTCTATTAGAGAAAAACTAATTAAGCAAAGGTGGAAGTCTTTCTTAAGTTTGTCTGAGCTAGTGTATATTGATTTGGTCAAGAAATTTTATTCAAATTTAGTTTTTTCTGATGGTGTTTTGAGGTCTACTGTGAAGGGAGTCCAAATTATCTTAAATACAACTAGGCCAAAAAGATTCCTTCAGATGCCTTATGAGGGTAGTTGCCTAGATGAGCTACCCAAAAAGAAAATTGGACTTAGAACTATTCTTGGGAGAGATGATGTGGAAGGTTTTCTAAAAATTGAAGCCAAGGATCTAAGTGTGAAGATGAGGCTGCTCCACCACATGGTGTCTAAGATTTTCTTCCCCAGAGGGAGAAGATATGATTTGATGTCTGGTAGAGATATTTGTCTGATGCACTATATAGTTTCTGAGACTCCTCTGAACCTACCTTTCTTGATGATCGATGCCATGAAGGAAGCCTTGAACAGATCCAAGGCTCTCTTGCCATATGGCATGGCTCTCACTGTGATTTTTAGGGAGTCTGGAGTGAGTTTTGAGAAGGAAGTTGTTTGTAGACTGTCATACACCAACACCTACAACAACCACTCCCTTCGATGCATGGGGTTTGTCAGAGTTGATGGCCGTTGGGCCAAAGGCCGTACAGCTGCAGTTAAGGAGGTGGATGAGCATACTGAGGGGGAGGGTCCATCTTCACCTATGCCCAGACAGAGTCCAGTTGATCACCCCTTTTTGGAGCCTGAGATAGGATCCTCAGTCAGAGTACCCCCATCGAGCTATATCGTACCATCTTTTAGTTTGAGGGGTGATGATATGGGACTGTTGGCTAAGAGAATGGCAGACATTTTATCTGTTCAACTGCAGCAGTTTCAGGATCAGCTTCTTCGATAGTCTCACCAGTTCTAGTAGTAGATTCTACAGTAGGTACAGTAAGAGATTCTACAGTAGGTACAACAGCAGCAGGCACAGCAACAGCCATCGCAGTTTCACCCAACTCCTTCAAGTGACTTCTCTGTTCCATTCTTGGATTCATCCATTATGCCACACATTTCCTCTTTGATGGAGCTCCTATCTGACTTGAGTATTAGATTGGAGGGTGTGGAGAGCTCCTTTCTCAGGTTCAGTGACAGAATTTTTGATATTGAGTGGGAGATCAGACAGATTTTAGCTTCTCTATCGAGAGGATTGAGCACTTCGACCATCACTTTACCTCAACTAGATGATTTAGCTCGAGAGATAGAGAGACTTCATAGCCAGCTTCGTTCTTCATTTGAGCTGATTCGGACAGACATCAGAGACTCCAAAGACTTCGTATCTGCTGATCTAGATGGGCTCTGACTTACTGTGAGGGGGATCTTGTCCCAGCTTGATGCCATCAGGACTCAACTTCAGTCTAGGCCCTATGCATCTAGTGAGCCAGTCTTTGTTCAGCCTATTGCTTTCTGTCCTCTGGTATCTTTCTCTCGGACCAGACCCTTTGATCGAGAATGAGGCTGATCATGTTTTACCTACCTTGATCTCGTGCTTGATGCCCAGTCTCACTGATTTGGTATCGATGCCCTTTTTGACATCATTTTGTATTAGATTACTTAGTTATATTTTGTAGATTGGATGTATGAGAGCTTTATGCTCTTTATGACTCTTGTAACCTCTTTTTTTGGTGTTAATGAATGAGAGTTTTATCATTTTATTTGGCTCATTTCTTTTTTGGATGAATGAATGGATGAATGCCTATTATACTTGAATGAATGCACTATTACATTAATACCTGATATGCAATCATGAAAAATCTTACTCTCTTTAGTCTATTTTTTTGATGATGTCAAAAAGGGAGAGAATGGTATCATAATGGAGAAAGTAGTGTATCATCTATCTAATTTTTTTTAAAATTTACATGCTCTTTTAAATTTTTTACTCTGATACAATATTTGACACTGATACGCCTATTTTTTTTACTTTGATATATCTATTTTTATCCTTATTTTGATACTATTTGAAAAATTGCTCTGATTCGTCTATTTTTCTTGAGTGCTCTGATATTTTTGATAATTTTATTTTTGCATGAATGCCAAAATGCCTCAACATATTTATTTTTGATTTTACAAAATGCTTTATTTTCTTCTCTTTTAATTCTTGTTCAAATGGTTTCATTCTTGCTTTAATATCAAAACAAAAAAAAAAGAAATATTCTTTTCACATTTATTACTCTGATACTAAAAATAAGAAAGAAAAGAATAAAATTCTTTTATGAACCATCTCTACTTCAATAAGAAAAATTTTTATAATTTGAACACTCTTTATATAAAAAGGGGGAGATCTTTTTCAAAATGATCAAAATAATTATTTTATCTGTTTCATACAAGAAAGGAGAGAATTTTAACTGATTAAAAATAATCTTTTGAAAAACTCTGATATCTTCACAAATGAATTTCAACAAAATAAATTGAAACATTAAAATTACTAAAAATATGTATCTCATAATTTTTTATGATTAATTTTTGGCATATTTCTATAAGTGCTCCACAAACCCAAATTTTTTGAGCTTTATGGACTTATCTTATGAATACTCAAATATTTTGTTATCATCAAAAAGGAGGAGATTATTGCTTCAAGAATTGATTTTGATGATCGTAAATCATTTGAGGTGACTACTAATGAGTTTCTTACCTTTGAAGAATATTTTTGTGATGTTTCAGGTAGTCCAAAAAATTAAGTTTGAAAAGCTTCATCAAGTATGTCAAAATTGAAGTTTCTACAAAATGAAGAGGTTTTCGAAGGCTTTTGAAAGTGTCCAAGTCATTTGAAAGCATTTGAAAGTGTTCTGATAAGTTTTGGACTTTAAATGTATGAAAACCTAGATTGGCACAAAATGGGATGACCCATCTGGGTCATCCCCTTTCATTGGGTAGCGGGCATGCTTCATTTTCGCTCATGACATGCAATGGGCGATCCACTTGGGAAGACTCATGCAGTGGGACGACCCATCTGGGATGACCCCTGAGATTCTAAGACCAAAACAGAAAGCTAAACTTTCTGTCTGACCAAATGAGGCATCCCATGGGACTTTCCAGTCATAGTGGGACGACCTACCTGGGACGATCCATTCTGGACAAGTTTGTAACGGCTAGTTTGTAGCCTATTTTTGGTACATTTAATGTATATTAAACATACTTCAGCAGCTCTAAACCAACTCTAAGATATTCT
>NC_025998.2:48859557-48991762 GCF_000442705.2 Elaeis guineensis
ATAATGAAGAAAGTAGTGTATCGCCTATCTAATTTTTTTTTAAAATTTACATGCTCTTTTAAATTTTTTGCTCTGATACAGTATTTGACATTGATACACCTCTGATA
The DNA here is from genome assembly GCF_000442705.2 of Elaeis guineensis. Classification (NCBI taxonomy): domain Eukaryota; kingdom Viridiplantae; phylum Streptophyta; class Magnoliopsida; order Arecales; family Arecaceae; genus Elaeis; species Elaeis guineensis. The sequence continues at coordinate 48,859,665 of NC_025998.2, forward strand.
TGTCTATTTTTTTTACTCTGATACATCTATTTTATCCTCATTTTGATACTATTTAAAAAATTGCTTTGATACGTCTATTTTTCTTGAGTGCTCTGGTATTTCTAATAATTTTATTTTTTGCATGAATGCCAAAATGCCTCGACACATTCATTTTTGATTTTACAAAATACTTCAATTTCTTCTCTTTTAATTCTTGTTCAAATGGTTTCATTCTTGCTTTAATATCAAAATAAAAAAAAGAGAAAGAAACATTCCTTTCACATTTATTACTCTAATACTAAAAATAAAGAAGAAAATAATAAAATATTTTTATGAACCATCTCTGTTTCGATAAAAAAAATTTTTACAAATTGAACACTCTTTATATAAGAAAGGGAGAGATCTTTTTCAAAATAGTCAAAATGATTATTTTATCTGTTTTCATATAAGAAAGGGGAGAATTTTAATTGATTAAGAACAATCTTTAGAAAAACTCTGATATCTTCACAAATGAGTTTCAGCAAAATGAATTGAAACATTAAAATTACTGAAAATATGTATCTCATAATTTTCTATGATTACTCTTTGGTATATTTCTATAAGTGCTCCATAAACACAAATTCTTTGAGCTTTATGGACTTATCTTATGAACACTCAAATATTTTGTCATCATCGAAAAGGAAAAGATTATTGCTCTAAGAATTGATTTTAATGATCGCAAACTATTTGAAGAGACTACTAATAAGTTTCTTATCTTTGATGAATATTTTTATGATGTTTCAGATAGTTCAAAAGATTGAGTTTGAAAAGCTTTATCAAGTATGCCAAAATTAAAGTTCCTGCAAGATGGAGAGGTTTTCGAAGGCTTTTGAGAGTGTTCAAGTCATTTGAAAGTATTGAAAGTATTCTGGTAAGTTTCAGATTTTAAATATATGAAAAACTGGATTGGCACAAAATGGGATGACCCATCTGGGTCATCCCCTTTCATTGGGTAGCCGGCACACTTTATTTTGGCTCATGGCATGCAGTGGAACGATCCACTTGGAAAGAACAATGCAGTGGGACGACCCACCTGGGATGATCATTGAGATCCTGAGACTAAAATAAAAGCTAAAATTTCTGTCTGACCAAATGAGGCATCCCATGGGACTTTTCAATCACAGTGGGATGACCCACCTGGGACGATCCATTTTGAGCGAGTTCGTAACGGCTAGTTTTTAACTTATTTTTGGTGCATTTAATATGTATTAAATACACTCCAACGGCTCTAAACCAACTCTAAGATATTTTCAAGGGTAAATGGTGATTATAAATGCTCTCTTGAAGTGAGAAATTTCAAGGTTCTTACAAGCATTCAATTTCAAATCCAAGAAAAGCTCATTCAGTCCTAAAAGAGAGAAAAGAAGCATTTAATCACTTCACCAACCACTTTCCAGCAGCAATCAAGTGTGGAATTCTTTGAGGGTGTTCAGCAAAAGCTTCTTCCCCTTGAGTATTATATTTCTATTACATTTTTGTATCTCTTTAAGGAGATTGTGTGCTAAATTTTCTGTACCCTATTTTTCTGAAATTGTATTTGGGTTTTTGAGGTTTGGGGGGTTTCAAAACTTGGTTGGGTTGATCCGAACCTTGAATCAGATTGTTGAGGATTGGCTTATATCTGAAAAATAAGTATTCTTACTTGGATAGCAAGGGTTGGAGGTGTTCGACATGGTGCAATCCTTTGAATCCATTTAGTGGATTGAATTCCCAGGTAGAGACTTGGAGAGTGGATGTAGGTGTAAGATTGACATCGAACCACTATAAATTCTTTGTGTCTATTGTACTTGTCTCTCTTTACTTATTTTTGTGCCTTATACTTGCAATTTTATCATTTGTATTTGAATTTATTTTTATTGAAAAACAACCCTCTCTACTCAAATACTTTAGCACATTGTTTTAGTACACTAATCTTTAAAATTTTAAAAAGACCCAATTCACCCCCCTCTTGGGCTTCATATCTGGGCAACAAGTGGTATCAGAGCTCGGTGCTCTAGTTTTTGCTTGATTTAACCATCAAGAGCTGAAGATCAATGGCAGTCCAATTTGGTGCATCCCTAACCGAGGGGTAATCCACAAATTGATCTCTACTTTTCAATGGGTCAAACTACACCTATTGAAAAGCTCGGATGAGAATTTTTATTCAAGTATTTGACTATGACATACGGAGTATCATATTAAATGGACCGCACACACCCACTAAATTGATTGATCGTGTGTCTCTCCCTAAGTTGGAAGGTGAATGGGATGAACTTGATAAGAAAATAACTCAGCTCAATGCTAAAGCCATGAATGTTTTATATTATACTTTGGATACTAATAAATTTAATCGTATTTCTACATGCAACTCAGCTAAAGAGATTTGAGATAGATTAGAAGTCACACGAAGGCACAAACCAAGTAAAAGAATCCAAGATCAATATGCTTGTGCACAACTATGAACTGTTTAAAATGAAACCTGAAGAAATAATAACTCAAATGTTCACTCATTTCACTGACATCATAAATGGTTTAAAAAGTCATGGTAAAGGTTATTCTAACATGATCTTGTGAGAAAAATGCTCAGATCCTTATCAAGATCATGGGAGGCAAAAGTGACTGCAATCCAAGAGGTTAAAGATTTGAATACACTACCATTGGAGGAGCTACTTGGATCCCTCATGACTCACGAACTGATCATGAAGCAACACACTGAAGGAGAAAATCAAAAGAAAGAGGACCATAGCTCTCAAGTTGACAACTCAAGAAGAAGAAAACACAAAAAAATCAGACAATAGCAAGGAAGATGAGGACTTGACCTTGATTACCAAAAATTTTAGACGCTACATAAGAAGAAAAAGATAAGAGACTAAGAAAAGACCACTAGTCGGGGGGAGCCGAGCAAAAAAAAAAAAAATAGCCCATCATCTGCTATGAATGCAAGAAGTCGAACCACTTCAGATCAGAATGCCTCCAGCTCAAGAAAGGTCAAAAGAAGTTTAAGAAGAAGAAGGCCATAATGGCTACATGGAGTCATAGTGATGGCTACTTGGAGTCATAGTGATGACTCCACCACTGATGAAGAAATTCATGAAGAAGCCAACCTGTACCTTATGGCACATGAAAATGAGGTATTACCCAAAACTCAAAGTGAATTTACTTATGATGAACTGTTAGAAGCTTTTCATGAACTTTTTAATGATCTAAAAAAATTAAAAATAAAAAATAAAAATTTCAAATCAAGAAACCATGCATTAGCTAAGGAAAAAGAAGAAGTTGATAAGAAAAATAAAGAATTAGAACTAAAGAGTCAATCTCTAATAAAAGAAAAAGATAAACTTTTTTAGTCAAAATGAAACTCTTGGAAAAGAAAATAAAAAATTAAAGGAAGAAGTAACCAAGTTAAAATCTATAGTTGATAAATTTACATTAAGTTCAAACAAACTTCAGATGATCATTGACAGTCAAAAGGCTGTATATGATAAAGTCGGACTTGGCTATAATACTCTAAGAAAACAAAAATCTTTCAAAAATATTTTTGTCAATACATCTACAAGAAAATTGCCAAATATTACTTGCTTTAGATGTGGCAAGGTAGGGCATAAAGCTTATTCATGTTTATCAAATAAATTTGATGCTAGAACTGTTAAGAAAATTTAGATTCCAAAAGGAACTATTGTGACTAACCCCAAAGGATCCAAGTTAGCTTGGGTACCTAAGGTTAAAAGTTGATTTCATGCGTGCAGGTGTGTCTTGCATCCCAAGCAATAAAATAAAAATGGTATCTCGATAGTGGATGCTCAAGACACATGACTGGTGATGAATCTCAGTTCATCACATTGAAAGCCAAAAATGGAGGGATGGTCACCTTTGAAGATAATGGCAAAGGAAAGATCATCGGCATTGGTAACATTGGTATCACTCCCTGCCTTATATTGAAAATGTATTACTTGTAGATGGTCTTAAGCATAATCTTTTAAGTATTAACCAATTATGTGATAAAGGTTATAAAGTAGTTTTTGAATCATCTACGTGCATAGTAACTAATTCGATTTGTTGTTAGCATTAGATTCATTGGACATAGGCATGGCAATGTATACATAGTTGATTTAGATGATCTATCCTTATGAAATATGCAATATCTTATGGCCATGATTTTTAAAATTAATGAGATTAGTTGGCTTTGGCATCGTTGACTTGCACATATTAGTATGCACACACTTTCTAAAATCATTAAAAAGGATTTAGTTGTTGGTTTACCAAAAATTAATTTTGACAAAGATAAAATTTGTGATGCATGTCAATTAGATAAGCAAACAAGAGTTTCCTTTAAATCTAAAAATATTATTTCAATTTTTAAATCTTTAGAACTCTTACATATGGATTTATTTGGTCCTAAAAGGATAACTAGTCTAGGAGAAAAGAGATATGGTTTTATAATCATTGATGTTTTTTTGCGTTTTACTTTGATTTTGTTTTTAGCTTCTAAGGATGAAGTATTTTCAGTATTCTCTAAGTTTTGCTGAAAGATTTGGAATGAAAAAGATTTACTAATTATTTTTATTCGAAGTAACCATGGCACTGAATTTGAAAACAAAAATTTTGAAAAATTTTATGATGAAAAGGGCATAGATCATAACTTCTCAGCACCTAGAACACCACAACAAAATAGAGTTATTGAGAAAAAAATAGAATCCTAGAAAAAATAGTCTGTACCATACTATGTGAAAACAAACTCCCAAAATATTTTTAGACAGAGGCAATTAACACAACATGTTATATTTTAAATCATGCTTTAATAAGACATATTTCAAAGAAAACACCTTATGAATTATGGAAAGATAGAAAATTTAATATAGGTTATTTTTATATTTTTGGTTGTTGGTGTTTTGTTTTAAATAATGGCAAAGATAGCTTAGGCAAATTTGATGTTAAATCTGATGAAGCTATCTTTCTTGGCTATTTCACTTCTAGCAAAACCTTTAAAATATTCAATAAAAGAACATTAGTAGTGGAAGAGTCAATTCATATTATTTTTTATGAAACTAATGATCTTCAATCAAGAAAGAGAGAGGGTGCTAATGATGTAGGTATCATAGAAGATGAAATAAAAAAACTCACCCTCAATGACTCAAATGAGCAAAAGAAAGATCAATTGGATGAAAGCATCAATGATCAGAACATTCAAGAACAACCTCAAGACACAGGTAATCTTTCAAGAAAATGGAGGTATGTCCACAATCATCCTAAAGAATTAATAATTGATGATCCGACATAAGGAGTAAGAACTAAATCTTCACTTAGAGATGTTTGTAATTATGTAGCTTTTGTTTCACATCTCAAACTTAAAATAAGAGATGAAGCTGAAAAAGACCATAACTGGATAATTACCATGCATGAAGAGCTAAACCAATTTGAAAAAAATAATGTATGGACACTAGTTGCTAGATCTAAAAATCACCCCATAATGGGAACTAAATGGGTATATAGGAACAAATTAGATGAAGATGGAAATGTAATAAGAAATAATGTAAGATTAGTTGCTAAAAGATATAATCAATAAGAAGGAATTGATTTTGATAAAATATTTATCCCTGTTGCTAAACTAGAAGCAATAAGAATACTACTTGCTTTTGCTTGTTTTATGAACTTTAAATTATTTCAAATGAATGTTATGAGTACTTTTCTTAATGGTTATATTGCTGAAGAAGTATATGTAGAATAACTTCCTGGTTTTAAAAGTCATAAATTTTTAGATTATGTGTTTAAGTTAAACAAAGCTTTATATGGATAAAAATAGGCTCCTAGGGCATGGTATGAAATATTAAATAAGTTTTTATTAGAAAATAATTTTTCAAGAAGAAATGTTGATACTACTCTTTTTATAAAAATAAAAAATAAAAAAATTCTAGTTATACAGATATATATTGATGACATTATATTTGGATCAACTAATGAAGATTTATGCCAAGAGTTTGCCAAGCTCATGCAGGGAGAGTTCAAAATGAGCATGATGGGAAAAGTCACTTTCTTCTTCAGACTTTAGATTAAACAAATGAAAGAAGGGATCTCCATCACCCAAAGTAAGTACACAAGAGAACTATGAAAGAAATTTGGAATGGAGAGCTCAAAAATTATAAATACACCTATGACCCCTTCCTATAAATTAGAAAAAGATGAGCATGGTAAAAATATTGATTCAAAGCTCTATAGAGGCATGATAGGCTTTTTATTATATCTTACTGCTAGTAGACCTAATATAATGTTCAGTGTATGCATGTATGCTAGATATCAATCTAATCCTAAGGAATCTCACTTAAATACTGTTAAAAAAATTTTTGGATATTTAAAAGGAACACAAAATCTAGGTCTTTGATTTTCAAAATAATCTTTTATGGACTTAATAGGTTATTCAGATGCAGACTTTGTTGGATATAAACTAGATAGAAAAAGTATAAGTGAAACTTACCAATTTTTAGGAGTAAATTTAATCTCTTGGTTCAGCAAGAAGCAAAATTCAGTGACATTGTCTACAGCCGAGGCCGAATACATTGTAGCTGGAAGTTGTACTCAAATCCTGTGGATTAAGCAACAACTTATAGATTTTGATATTCAACTTAAAAACATCCCCATAAAATGTGATAATACTAGTGCCATCAATTTGATCAAAAATCTAATTCAACACTCTAGGTCAAAACACATTGAAATTAGACATCATTTCATAAGAGAATATGTTTAAAATAATGATATAATACTTGACTACATAAATACTAAAAAACAACTAGCTGATATTTTCACCAAAGTATTAAATAAAAATAAATTTTGTAAAATTAGAAGAAAATTGGGCATCTTAGATCCTTCTGCTTGAATTTCAATCATAATTTCACTTTCAAAATCCTTCTAAATTTTTTTCACATCATAATCTTAATTTTTAGAGCCATCTATCTTTTTCTGAGATTTTTTCAAGATAACTAAAAATCATCAGTGCTATTTAGATATCTTTTCAAATTTTTTTCTGTTAAAATACTCAATCAAAAATCATATCAAAATTTATCTGGACTTTCAATGATCATCTCAACTCGATATGACCAATTTTAAATTTTTTTCTTCAAATTTTTTCTTATTTTTAAATATTTTTTTTATCACCTGAACCTTTTCTGGATGGGATGACCCATGTGGGATGTCCCAATTGATCAGATAAATGATTTTCATGTGAGCCGACCCGAATCTTGTTCCATTAAAAGGGCCTCTGGGGCATCTAAAATCCCAAAACCCTTCATCTCCCTCTCATCCCAAGCCTAGGAATCTCCTTCTAGATCTCTCCAAACCTCAAAATCTCACAAAACCATGGATCACTCTCCTCAAATTTTTTGATCTCATGGCTCACTCTCTTGATTTCCCCAAATTTCAAGCCCTAACCCACAGAATCTGTGAGAAACTCTCCAAAATTATCTTCTTCTCTTAGTTTCACTTCAATCCACATCCTTCTCCACCTTCTTGACCATTATTCAACCTCTTCTTAGGACATGGCCCCCAAAATGAGAATGCCACAAAGAAGAAAGTCGGTTAGACCCTTGGAGGTAGAGGAAAGGAGGAAGAAGGCAGCATATGAGTCGACCCAAGCATCTCCACTGGTCACTCCAAGTAATATTCCCCTATTTGCAAGAAAGGTTGCTTTGGGTAGAAATGTAGACTTCAAATTTTTGAGACATGATGGTTTTTCTATTAGAGAAAAACTAATTAAGCAAAGGTGGAAGTCTTTCTTAAGTTTGTCTGAGCTAGTGTATATTGATTTGGTCAAGAAATTTTATTCAAATTTAGTTTTTTCTGATGGTGTTTTGAGGTCTACTGTGAAGGGAGTCCAAATTATCTTAAATACAACTAGGCCAAAAAGATTCCTTCAGATGCCTTATGAGGGTAGTTGCCTAGATGAGCTACCCAAAAAGAAAATTGGACTTAGAACTATTCTTGGGAGAGATGATGTGGAAGGTTTTCTAAAAATTGAAGCCAAGGATCTAAGTGTGAAGATGAGGCTGCTCCACCACATGGTGTCTAAGATTTTCTTCCCCAGAGGGAGAAGATATGATTTGATGTCTGGTAGAGATATTTGTCTGATGCACTATATAGTTTCTGAGACTCCTCTGAACCTACCTTTCTTGATGATCGATGCCATGAAGGAAGCCTTGAACAGATCCAAGGCTCTCTTGCCATATGGCATGGCTCTCACTGTGATTTTTAGGGAGTCTGGAGTGAGTTTTGAGAAGGAAGTTGTTTGTAGACTGTCATACACCAACACCTACAACAACCACTCCCTTCGATGCATGGGGTTTGTCAGAGTTGATGGCCGTTGGGCCAAAGGCCGTACAGCTGCAGTTAAGGAGGTGGATGAGCATACTGAGGGGGAGGGTCCATCTTCACCTATGCCCAGACAGAGTCCAGTTGATCACCCCTTTTTGGAGCCTGAGATAGGATCCTCAGTCAGAGTACCCCCATCGAGCTATATCGTACCATCTTTTAGTTTGAGGGGTGATGATATGGGACTGTTGGCTAAGAGAATGGCAGACATTTTATCTGTTCAACTGCAGCAGTTTCAGGATCAGCTTCTTCGATAGTCTCACCAGTTCTAGTAGTAGATTCTACAGTAGGTACAGTAAGAGATTCTACAGTAGGTACAACAGCAGCAGGCACAGCAACAGCCATCGCAGTTTCACCCAACTCCTTCAAGTGACTTCTCTGTTCCATTCTTGGATTCATCCATTATGCCACACATTTCCTCTTTGATGGAGCTCCTATCTGACTTGAGTATTAGATTGGAGGGTGTGGAGAGCTCCTTTCTCAGGTTCAGTGACAGAATTTTTGATATTGAGTGGGAGATCAGACAGATTTTAGCTTCTCTATCGAGAGGATTGAGCACTTCGACCATCACTTTACCTCAACTAGATGATTTAGCTCGAGAGATAGAGAGACTTCATAGCCAGCTTCGTTCTTCATTTGAGCTGATTCGGACAGACATCAGAGACTCCAAAGACTTCGTATCTGCTGATCTAGATGGGCTCTGACTTACTGTGAGGGGGATCTTGTCCCAGCTTGATGCCATCAGGACTCAACTTCAGTCTAGGCCCTATGCATCTAGTGAGCCAGTCTTTGTTCAGCCTATTGCTTTCTGTCCTCTGGTATCTTTCTCTCGGACCAGACCCTTTGATCGAGAATGAGGCTGATCATGTTTTACCTACCTTGATCTCGTGCTTGATGCCCAGTCTCACTGATTTGGTATCGATGCCCTTTTTGACATCATTTTGTATTAGATTACTTAGTTATATTTTGTAGATTGGATGTATGAGAGCTTTATGCTCTTTATGACTCTTGTAACCTCTTTTTTTGGTGTTAATGAATGAGAGTTTTATCATTTTATTTGGCTCATTTCTTTTTTGGATGAATGAATGGATGAATGCCTATTATACTTGAATGAATGCACTATTACATTAATACCTGATATGCAATCATGAAAAATCTTACTCTCTTTAGTCTATTTTTTTGATGATGTCAAAAAGGGAGAGAATGGTATCATAATGGAGAAAGTAGTGTATCATCTATCTAATTTTTTTTAAAATTTACATGCTCTTTTAAATTTTTTACTCTGATACAATATTTGACACTGATACGCCTATTTTTTTTACTTTGATATATCTATTTTTATCCTTATTTTGATACTATTTGAAAAATTGCTCTGATTCGTCTATTTTTCTTGAGTGCTCTGATATTTTTGATAATTTTATTTTTGCATGAATGCCAAAATGCCTCAACATATTTATTTTTGATTTTACAAAATGCTTTATTTTCTTCTCTTTTAATTCTTGTTCAAATGGTTTCATTCTTGCTTTAATATCAAAACAAAAAAAAAAGAAATATTCTTTTCACATTTATTACTCTGATACTAAAAATAAGAAAGAAAAGAATAAAATTCTTTTATGAACCATCTCTACTTCAATAAGAAAAATTTTTATAATTTGAACACTCTTTATATAAAAAAGGGGGAGATCTTTTTCAAAATGATCAAAATAATTATTTTATCTGTTTCATACAAGAAAGGAGAGAATTTTAACTGATTAAAAATAATCTTTTGAAAAACTCTGATATCTTCACAAATGAATTTCAACAAAATAAATTGAAACATTAAAATTACTAAAAATATGTATCTCATAATTTTTTATGATTAATTTTTGGCATATTTCTATAAGTGCTCCACAAACCCAAATTTTTTGAGCTTTATGGACTTATCTTATGAATACTCAAATATTTTGTTATCATCAAAAAGGAGGAGATTATTGCTTCAAGAATTGATTTTGATGATCGTAAATCATTTGAGGTGACTACTAATGAGTTTCTTACCTTTGAAGAATATTTTTGTGATGTTTCAGGTAGTCCAAAAAATTAAGTTTGAAAAGCTTCATCAAGTATGTCAAAATTGAAGTTTCTACAAAATGAAGAGGTTTTCGAAGGCTTTTGAAAGTGTCCAAGTCATTTGAAAGCATTTGAAAGTGTTCTGATAAGTTTTGGACTTTAAATGTATGAAAACCTAGATTGGCACAAAATGGGATGACCCATCTGGGTCATCCCCTTTCATTGGGTAGCGGGCATGCTTCATTTTCGCTCATGACATGCAATGGGCGATCCACTTGGGAAGACTCATGCAGTGGGACGACCCATCTGGGATGACCCCTGAGATTCTAAGACCAAAACAGAAAGCTAAACTTTCTGTCTGACCAAATGAGGCATCCCATGGGACTTTCCAGTCATAGTGGGACGACCTACCTGGGACGATCCATTCTGGACAAGTTTGTAACGGCTAGTTTGTAGCCTATTTTTGGTACATTTAATGTATATTAAACATACTTCAGCAGCTCTAAACCAACTCTAAGATATTCTCAAGGATAAATGGTGATTATAAATGCTCTCTTGAAGTGAGAAATTACAAGATTTTTACAAGCATTCAATTTCAAATTCGAGAAAAGCTCATTCAGTCCTAAAAGAGAGAAAAGAAGCATTTAATCACTTCATCAACCACTCTCCAATAGCAATCAAGTGTGAATTTCTTTAAGGGTGTTCAGTAAAAATTTTTTCCCCTTGAGTATTGCATTTATTATATCTATTTAAGGGGATTGTGTGCTGAATTTTTTGTACCCTATTTTTTTGAAATTATATTTGGGTTTTTGAGTTTTAAGGGATTTCAAAACTTGGTTGGATTGATCCGAACCTTGAATCAAATTGTTGAGGGTTGGCTTGTACCTGAAAAATAAGTATTCTTGCTTGGATAGCAAGGGTCGGAGGTGTCTAACGTGGTGTAATCCTTTGAATGCATTTAGTGGATTGAATTCTCAAGTAGGGACTTGGGGAGTGGATGTAGGTACAAAGTTGGCACCGAACCATTATAATTTTTTTGTGTTTGTTATGCTTGCCTCTCTTTACTTGTTCTTTGTGCCTTATACTTGTAATCTTATCATTTGTATTTGAATTTATTTTTATTAAAAATCAATCCTCTCCAATCAAACACTTGAGCACATTCTTTTAGTGCACTAATCTTTAAAATTTTAAAAAGACCCAATTTACCCCTCCTCTTGGGCTCCATATCTGGGCAACATGGGTGGAAAAATCAAATACATGAAGACCCTCTTCATGTGAAATAAGGGGGTGCAAATTTTTCTTTTAAGCATGAACCCTTTCATGCGTGGATGAGAGCACAAGGTAGAGTCCTTCTTCAAGAGGAGTTCTCCCTACTGTGTGTGATGATTTTCTTCCATGTCGATCTAGTATCCAATGTTTGGACACCTAAGAAATATCATCACTAATGGACGAGAGGTTTTCCATCTTAATCAACCATCTTATGGCGTTAAAACCTTCCTTTTATTGAGACAAGAGGGCATGGATGACTTCCTTCTCTCAGAAGGACTCTAAACCACCAAGAGATGCGAGGGATTTATTTTATCTGTGCACAACACTTGTCACTACCTCTTCATGAAACTGCATGGGATCATATAGGAATAAATGGCATGTAGGAATCCAAGGAGACATGGACTCCTTAATTTCAAAACATACACCATCTCATACCATTAAATAACCATCATCCAAATCCCAAATATGCATGGTCAAGAGGAGGAATGCATGAAACATTTTTCACGCATTAAATCAGGAAGAGAAGGGTGCGTGAGTTCTTTCTGACTACATGGACTCCTCACTATGTCCAACATTTGGATGTCTCACTTCTTCCTTGTGTCTCACTCCTTTAATCTAAGAGCAATGGACCCAATTCAAATAGGGTTTGAACCATTCAAAACTTAATTAGAAGTCCAATCAATTTGGTCTTTGACTAATCAAAGGCCATTGCCAAAAATTGAATCCAGTCAATATTGGGGATTAGGGTTTAAACATGTGCTAGCATATTTGACTCAAATCCAATTAGGATTTCAATCAAATTCTTAATCAATTAGGTTCAACAAGACCTAAACAAAAGTTCCAGATCAATTTTCTTTTGTGTGTGATTCATTGGATTTTATATCTAGTCAGTAGTAGGTTCAGATTCATGTGCACCTAATCCAATTAGGTCCAATGCATAATGAACCCAAGTCCATCAATTAATTAGAACCCTTTCTAATTAATTTACTGAATTAAACTTCTTTAATTTATTAGGACCCACAAGTCAAGATTGACATCTAGCAACATATTATAACTATCCAGAAAATGAGGAATTTGATAAAATACCAAAATTATCCTTCCGTAGTGAGTTACCATGCAATTCAATCCTTCGATCACATAACATTCCGAACAGACCATGGGCATGAAAATATGTCAAGCCTAAATATCTATCCATATGTATCTCGATCTGATGATGATGACTCGATTGATGAACCATTAGAAACTATTTCTAATATTTATCCCTACTCTAACCAGAGACTCTTTGAGTCATCATCTTATGAGATCACATTGGATGTTCTCTTCTCTTATAAAAAGTAATCAATTTTTTATTAACCACTCACAATCTCCATACACACTTCACCAAACCCAGAACATCTTACACATATCTTAGAATGGCATGTTAAGGAATAAATCAAAGTATGGATCCATATATATAAGGTACCATGGTGATCTCAGATCAAAGGATCACTTGCACCAGTCTCACTGGAGAACCATCTATTGACATGCTGTAAAGCTCCTTCAGATATTCTCCCTATAGATTAGTTCAGTAAACTCATTCTTTAATGAGTACCTGCATCCTTATATTAATATCACCATACAAGTGATTGTGAGATCAATCACCCTCTCTGTCGAGTATATATAGGATGTATCAGTCTTATCGACATCATCGATCTCCAACTCGATGATCTAATAACTGAAAATATTTTAGACTAAGACTATCAAGATTTTAGGTCTCACTAGCATGATCTTATCATGGTCCTAAAATCATTGTCTTAATCTATGGGATTCATCATAATCATGAATACAATACAGCAAATGATGAAACACAATATCTCATAAATATATATAAAATAATAAATATCATGCAAATGAGCATGAAGATAACTTCGAATAGTGCCATCACATTATCTATGTGATTGACTTATAGGACACTATTTTTTTAGTTCATCTAAGTTTATTTTAAAGTGTATACTAGTATCATAGGGAGTACATGCATATTTCCAACCAAAGTAACCAAAATTTTCAATTATTTTTTCAACAAGCAAGGAAAATAGCTATCCCTTTAGAGGATTTATTTAGCTTCATCTCTAGGATTACATCAACTTCAACTAAATCCTATTTTAGTTTGAAAGAAATGATATTATTTTAAGGCATGTTTTAAAGATTAGAATATTCTCAACATACAAGCATAGATCTATACTATCATTATTCATGACTTTTGAATATATATAGTTATTATGATTATTGGTAATGAAACCAAAGAATAGAATAATTTTGTCGAACTTTTCATATCATTATTTAGGAGCCTATTTTAGTTTGTGTAGGAACAAAACTAGTTTGTTCACCTTATTCTCTTATATATCCCTTAAAAATAAAGCCTTCAAGTTATTTCATGTAGAATTCTTCTTCTAGATCTCCTTTTAGGAACACAAGCTTTTCATCCATTAGTGAATGATTAATTTAAGGATGGAAGCACTAGCAAGAAAGGTTTTAAGGATTGTGATTCTAGCTTTAGGTGAATAGATAATTAAAAAAGTTTGGGCACTTTTTTGGTTATAACCCTTAGCTACTAATCTATCTTTATATTTTTCTATAGATTTATTATGTCTAAATTTCTTTTAGAATACCCATGAGAATATAATGAGTTACTTCCTTGAGATAGGTCAGGTCAGAATCTAGGTTTGGTTGGTTAGTTTTGATTCTTAGGAAATCTGAATGCTTTGATTGGTTTTGAAAGTTCCTCTTTTTAAAGTTCTTCCCTCAGAGTTTGATTTGACTCTAATTGGGTTTAGTGAGGTTGATCTTAGCTCAAGAGTCTAACTTACCTCTTACAAGAACTTTGACCAAAATGGAGGAAGAGACTTAATAAAAGCTTGAACCTTATAGCTGTTAGAAAATTTATTTTTGGTCTATTCAACTTCTCTAAGAAGATCCTGAAATTTGCAATCTGGACACTAATAGATTTTGTATTCCACCATGGCAAGCTTGTAGAACTCAGTAATTCTTTTCAATTCTTATGAAGTTAATAACCTTTGTTAGAGTTAAGTCACAATGCTTATGACTTAGCTCTTACAAAATGTTTGACCATGATAGAGAGAGAAAGTGAGTCAAATTTTAAACCTTATAGCTCTCAAAAAATTTTTGTTCGGTCAATTCAACTTTTCTAAGAAGATCTTCAAATTCATATATTTGGATACTAATAGGTTTGGATTCCACCATGGCATACTTATACAACTTGGATATGGTGAACCAATTTAGACCAATATTATCCATTCCATACTTAGCCTCTAAGTATTTCCCAGAGGAGGCAACCTAAGGAGGGAGGGGGTGAATTAGGTTTCTTAAAAATAAATTTAACTTTAAGCTACTTGTGCCCAAAAATAGATTTCAGAGTGTTTGTGAAATGATTACTAGATAATTAAAAAATATAATAGAAATTCTGAAATATGCAAGACAACATAATGATAAACACACAAAGTTTTATAGTAGTTCAATGCTAAACTCAGTACTTACGTTTATTCCCCAAGTAAACCTATTTGAGAATTTCAACTATAACCTTTCAAGATTATAGTCTAATTATTTTCTCAGGTTCACAATCCAACCTAGTTGATTTTAACTAGATCACCAACTACAACCTTACAACTGATTATTTTATGCTGGATTCACAGTCAATCCTGATTGAATTTTATGAAGATACTAATCAAAATCTTACAATTGATTATTTTATCTCAAATCTGATTGATTTTTATCGAGATATCAATCAAAATCTTATATCGTCTAATTTTAGGCTTAGACCAACCCCAAGTTTCCACACTTAAGAAACTTGTCACAGTAAAACAAATAAAGATAGATAGGAAATTGAGTTTAGAAATAATGAAACTCTTTTAAGCTCTAAAGAAGTCAAGGCACATGGACTGTTGATTGCTTGGACTTCTTCTTGAATACTTGAAAAGAATGAGAAAACCTTCAATGCTTTTGCTTAGGAGTAGTTGACTCCGATCAATGCTCTCTTCCTTTCCTTCAAGTAGAATGAATGTGGGAAGGATTAAAATAAATGCACTCTTGAATTCCTTCCAATATCTCTCCTAAGTTCAACTTTCGTTCTTGAAGAATATAGCAAGATAAGCTCTATTCTCTTATTCTCTTGAGTTCCCAAATGAAATTTTCTCTTAGAAGGCCTCAAAAATGTCTGGAGTTAATGTTCTTGTTATTGAAAGTTTGAAAATAGCTATTAGAATCAATTTGGATACGTTTTAAAAATCTTAAAAAATTAATCATTATTCTGTTAGAATTCTATGAGTCGACTCACCTAGGCTCTTAGTCGGCTAATTTTCAACTTTGAGTCAGCTAAGTGAAAACTCTGAGATGGGTCAATTGCAAATGTCAAAATTTCATCATTCTATCTATTCTATTTGCTTGAGACTGGATCAGCTTAGATACTGTTTTAGTCAGCTAACTTGATTGCTTAATCGGCTAACTGATTTTTTGGATCGACTTAGAAGACTTGATGATTTAAATATTTTTCTTGCTTATCTTCTTCTGAGATTGAGTTGTCTATCTTACTTCATGAGTCAGCTAAGCTCCAAACTTGGTCAGCTATATATTTTAATCATAGAGTCGGCTCAGAAAAATGATTTAAATCTTCATCTTTCTACCTTCATTTGGACTCTGCGATTTATTCAGCTATCCGAAAGCTTAAGTTGACTAAGATCCTATCTTGGTCAACTAAAATAAAAGTATGGTCGGTTAAGGTACTTGATCTAATTTTCTTTTATTTCTATCTTTCCCTTAAAGATTGAATCGGCTAAGCTTCATGCTAGACTGACTCAGTTCTATGCCAGACATGCCACAAGGTATTTTAGAGGGCTTTTCTTGATCAATTTTGTTCCAGATTAGACTTTCCTTCTCCAACTTAATTTGCACAAGCTTGTTGAGAAGTACTTCTAGACTAGACTTTCTTTTGAAATCTTTAGTTTCTTTGCTTCCAACTAAAGATTTTTAATTTGAAAATATAAATTTTTTTTAGAGAACTTTTTTTTAAGTAAATCAACTAAGTACATTGAAAAATCCTACAATCACTTTCAAAAATATCATTGGTGTTGGGTATAAAATACCCGCGGCCGAAATTCCCATCAGAAAGGCTCCGCCCGGACTCCTACGAGAGCCGGGCTCCGCCTCCGACATCAGAAAGGCTCCGCCCGGACTCCTACGGGAGCCGGGCTCCGCCTCCGACATCAGAAAGGCTCCGCCCGGACTCCTACGGGAGTCGGGCTCTACCTCCGACATCAGAAAGGCTCCGCCCGGACTCCTACGGGAGCCGGGCTCCACCTCCGATATCAGAAAGGCTCCGCCCGGACTTCTACGGGAGCCGGGCTCCACCTCCAACATCAGAAAGGCTCCGCCCGGACTCCTACGGGAGCCGGGCTCCACCGACGGCATCAGCACAGCTCCGCCCGGACTCCTACGGGAGCCAGGCTCCACCGCCATCAGCAAGCGCAGCTCCGCCCGGACTCCTACGGGAGCCGGGCTCCGCTCTCAATATCAATCGTTGGTAAGCTCAATCCGGACTCCTATCAGAGCCGGACTTCACCCTTGACTTTGTTTGCAGCAGCTCCGCCCGGACTCCTACGGGAGCCGGGATCCTACGAGATCGCTCCACCTCCGACATCAGAACGGCTCTGCCCGGACTCCTACGAGAGCCGGGCTCCACCTCCGACATCAGAACGGCTCCGCCCGGACTCCTACGGGAGCCGGGCTCCGCCTCCGACATCAGAACGGCTCCGCCCGGACTCCTACGGGAGCCGGGCTCCACCTTCGACATCAGAGCGGTTCCGCCCGGGTTCCTACGGAGGCCGGACTCCAACCGCAACCGAACCTCAATCGACAGATCCGCACCCCCTCGGCAGGTCGTGACAACAATCATGATCTTGTTCCAGGTCCTACAGCGGATTCTACGCGGCTCCAGCAGCGGACCCATTACTCCCTGACAGGCTGTAGCAAACGGCCACGATTCTGTCCCGCTCCCTGCGGCAGGTGCTGCACGATCCCACTACTCACTGACAGCTAGCGGCAACGGATGCCGCCCCACTATCCGCAACAGGCCATACGTGGCAGACTATGACAACAGCCACGAGTCTACCCCACCACTCTCCGTAATTAATTTCCCTGACCATGGGCGGCCCACTACCAGACGGTTGCAGGTATCACCATCAATCCGTTGCCCCCTCTGCCTATAAAAGGGGATCCAGATACGTTATTCTCTAAGCCCTCTTTTCTATCTAAAAACTCTGCTAAATTCTCCGTTCGAGCACTCCATTCTTGTTGAGGCAGAGAACTGACTTGAGCGTCGGAGGGTCTTGCCGGAGTAACCCCACCTCCGGTTTAGACTTCCCTTGCAGGTCCCGGCGGCGACCGCGGCTTCCTCAACTCTAGCTTCTCCGGCGCAGGCGGATCTTTGCACCAACAGGATTGGCGCTAGAGGAATGGTGCGAATCTTCGCAGCACCCTTGTTCTTAAAGGAGCGCTCAACGGATCCGCTTCCGGCCATCCTTTCCGGCACCCAAGCCTCCTTTCCCTGTCCGATGCCTTCTCGCGGGGTTTCTGCACAACTACCTCTGGCTATGACCATCGATAAAGGGTGGTTGGGCGACCAGTCTCCGCGGGATTCCGTTAATGTCGTCTCGGGGGAATCCCAGCAGGAGGCGATCGGCAAATCAGCTGCACCCCCCAAGCGACAAAAAGTCGAGGAACCCATAGCCTTCACTGAAGAAGACGCCCAGGGAGTCCAATTCCCTCACAACGACGCGGTCGTAGTTTCCTTGAACATAGCAAATTATGATGTCCGTCGCGTTCTCGTCGACAACGGAAGTTCGGCTGACATCTTGTTCTACAACGCCTTTTCAAGAATGACCACTCTTGGCGGTCATCTAAGGCCGATGTGCTCCCCCTTGATAGGGTTTACTGGTGACGCCGTTCCTACGGAAGGAACGATAGCTCTAACTGTGACCGCGGGTCAGCATCCAAAGCAGTCCAGGGCTCTGGTGAATTTCCTGGTGGTAAAGGCGCCATCTGCCTACAATGCAATTCTTGGCCGTCCCGGCCTTAATGCCCTCAGAGCCGTTGTTTCGACCTATCATTTGAAGTTGAAGTTCCCCACTGACAAAGGGATTGGAGAAGTTCGGGGAGACCAGGCGCTGGCCAGGCACTGCTACAATATTGCCCTGCAAAGAAGCGATCAAGCGGACCTTTGTCCAGTCGACGGGTTGGATGCGCGCGACGACCTCACTGAAGAGAGGGGTGGCCCAATCGAGGACCTAATACCAATTCCTTTGAATGATGGGAATGCAGAGCACGTGGTGTTGATTGGCTCCAACCTGGAGGAGGAGGTGCGGATGCATCTCGTGGACTTTCTCCGAAGAAATGCGGATGTTTTCGCATGGGTCCCGGCGGATATGCCGGGGATCGAAACAGAGGTCATGGAACATCATCTGGTGGTCGACCCTAAACATCGGCCAACAAAAGAAAAAATCCGGAGTCATGCCCCAGAGAGGCAGAAGGCGATAGCCGAGGAAGTGGATAAACTTCTCAAGGCCGGATTCATCAAGGAGGTCAATTATCCAGAGTGGATCTCCAATGTTGTCTTGGTCAAGAAAGCAAACGGCAAGTGGAGGATGTGTATCGACTTCAAAAAGCTGAATAAAGCTTGCCCAAAGGACAGCTACCCCCTGCCCAGGATCGACCAACTGGTGGACGCTACCTCGGGCCACGAGCTTCTCACTTTTATGGATGCATTCTCTGGCTATAACCAGATTAGGATGGCATCGGAAGATGAAGAAAAGACTGCTTTTATCACTAGTCGCGGCCTTTACTGCTACAGGGTTATGCCGTTCGGCCTCAAGAATGCAGGCGCAACCTATCAGCGGTTGGTAAATAAAATCTTCAAAGAACAAATCGACCGAAACATGGAGGTGTACGTGGACGATATGCTCGTGAAAAGTAGATCTTCCGAAAATCATGTTGCCGACCTCGAGGAAGCTTTTGGCGCTCTTCGAAAATACAGAATGAAGCTGAACCCGACCAAGTGTGCTTTTGGGGTAACCTCAGGAAAGTTCCTGGGCTTCATGGTGTCGGGGCATGGGATTGAGGCCAATCCAGAGAAAATTCATGCCATCCAGGAGATGGCCGCCCCGCGGTCGATCAAGAAGGTTCAGTGCCTCACTGGGAGGATCGCAGCTCTTAATCGCTTCGTCGCGAGGTCGGCTGAGCGATGTTTGCCCTTCTTCCAAACCCTCAAACAGTCGAAGAACTTCTGTTGGACCCTTGAATGTCAACAGGAATTAAAGAGCTACCTTAGCTCACCTCCACTACTGGCAAAGCCCGAACCTGGGGAGGAGTTATTTTTGTACCTGGCAGTCTCTCCCACATCCCTCGCGGCAGTCCTTGTCAAAGAAGAAATAAAAATCCAGCGGCCGGTCTACTACATTAGCCGCGTGCTAAGGGACGCCGAGACCAGGTATACTAAATTAGAGAAACTGACCTACGCTTTGTTGATTGCAGCTCGGAGACTCCGACCTTACTTTCAAGGGCACACGGTGACGTTGCTTACCGACCAACCGATCAAAGCAGTTTTGCACCGAGCTGATATTTCTGGGAGAATGGCGAAATGGGCAATCGAGCTCACAGAATTCGACATCAACTACCAGCCTAGGCCGGCAATAAAGGCCCAGGTATTGGCGGATTTCATAGTGGAATGCACCGTCCCTGAGGAGGCCGAACCTGAGTAAAGCAAAATTGACGACCTGAAGACTCAACCGGACTCCTCCGACGAAGAAGCCAGTTCCTTCGATGGCTTTTGGACCCTCCACGTGGATGGATCTTCCAACATGGCGGGCGCTGGTGCAGGCCTGATCTTGACCAGCCCGGAGGGAGTCATCGCGGAGTACGCTCTGCGTTTCGAATTTCCCGCAACAAACAATGGAGCAGAATATGAAGCTCTAATCGCAGGATTGAGGGTCGCTAAAAAGCTTGGAATAAACCAACTCTGGGTGCACAGCGATTCCCAACTTATAGTGGGACAAGTCAGCGGGAGCTTTGAAGCGCGGGAGGACAGTATGGCCAAATATCTTGAGAAGGTGAAGGAATTCACCCCCGCCTTCAACAATTTCGACATCAAGCAAATTCCAAGATCGGAGAATGCCAGAGCCGATTTTCTCTCCAAGCTAGCAACATCGGCTCCGGCCGAATTGCCCAAAGGCGTCCTCTTTGAAATTTTAAAGCACCCAAGTACGGAAGAACCGCAGCTCGTAATGGATATTGACCACGAGCCCAGCTGGGTCGACCTGCTGATAACCTATCTTAGAGATGGGATTCTCCCCCAAGATGCGAAAGAGGCCCGAAAACTTCGAAATCAGGCATCCCGGTACATCCTCTATGAGGGCAAATTGTACAAGAGATCGTACTCCTTGCCTCTCTTGAGATGTCTTCGACCCTCAGAAGCCGACTACGCTTTATGGGAAGTGCACGAGGGAGTTTGCGGAAGCCATTTGGGTGCCAGATCTCTATCCCACAAACTACTCCGCCAAGGGTACTACTGGCCCACAATGCATCATGATTCAATCGAATATGTCAAAAAATGCGATCGATGCCAAAGGTACGCCAACGTCCAGAGACAACCTGCTACCGAGCTCACACCCCTGAGTGCCCCATGGCCTTTTGCGCAATGGGGGATGGATATTCTTGGCCCCTTTCCCATGGCGTCCGGTCAAAGGAAATTCCTCCTTGTAGCAATCGACTACTTCACCAAATGGGTCGAGGCCGAACCACTAGCCAAAATCACAGAAGCGAAAGTGCAGGATTTCGTCTGGAAATCAATAGTGTGCAGGTTCGGTTTACCTCGAACACTGATCACTGATAATGGACGGCAATTCGCGGGAGCCAGATTTGCTGAATTCTGTGAAGACCTAAACATCTCCCACAAGTTCACATCAGTGGCCCATCCCCAGGCAAACGGCGAAGCCGAGGTAACGAACAGAACCCTTTTGCAGGGAATCAAGACAAGGCTTGAAAAAGCGAAAGGAACTTGGGCGGACGAGCTTTACCATGTGCTATGGGCGTACCGAACTACCCGGAGATTGCCTACGGGAGAGACTCCCTTTGCTCTAGCCTTTGGTACAGAAGCCGTCATCCCGATCGAACTTAAACTCCCGTCGGCACGAGTCGTGGCGTTCGACGAACCCCAGAATGCACAAAATCTCAGGGCCAACCTCGACCTACTGGAAGAAAGGCGGGAGATTGCTCAGGTCTGAATGGCGGCCTACAGACAGAAGGTTGCCCGATATTATAACGCCCGAGTCAAGAACAGGACATTTAGAGCGGGGGATCTTGTACTCCGACGAGCTACTGTCTCACAGCCGCAGGCCCAGGGGAAGCTAGCCCCAAATTGGGAAGGACCTTATGAGATCAAAGAAGTAGTCCGACCTGGGACTTATTATCTTAAGGAGCTCGGAGGGGCCGACCTCCCGCGACCATGGAACTCAGAAAACTTACGGGTATACTACCAGTGATTTCATCCTAATCGAAAAAAGTGTGCCCACTTGTCTAGGGACAATTCAAGCAGACGGTATCAAAAGCGAGAACGCAATCTTACAAAAGTCGAAGGCCCGGTTCCTTTAGACCGGATGGGGGGAGAGGCCTCACAACGCCCATATGTGCCCCCACGCCCTGTTAGGGACAGGAGGAGAACCTCACCCTAACTTGAGCAAAGTCGAAGGCCCGGTTCCTTTAGACCGGATGGGGGGAGAGGCCTCACAACGCCCATATGTGCCCCCACAGCCCTGTTAGGGACAGGAGGAGAACCTCGCCCTAACTTGAGCAAAGTCGAAGGCCCGGTTCCTTTAGACCGGATGGGGGGAGAGGCCTCACAACGCCCATATGTGCCCCCACAGCCCTGTTAGGGACAGGAGGAGAACTTCGCCTTAACTTGAGCAAAGTCGAAGGCCCGGTTCCTTTAGACCGGATGGGGGGAGAGGCCTCACAATGCCCATATGTGCCCCCACAGCCCTGTTAGGGACAGGAGGAGAACCTCGCCCTAACTTGAGCAAAGTCGAAGGCCCGGTTCCTTTAGACCGGATGGGGGGAGAGGCCTCACAACGCCCATATGTGCCCCCACAGCCCTGTTAGGGACAGGAGGAGAACCTCGCCCTAACTTGAGCAAAGTCGAAGGCCCGGTTCCTTTAGACCGGACGGGGGGAGAGGCCTCGCAGCGCCCATACATGCCCCCGCAGCCCTGTCAGGAACAGAAGGAGAACCTCGTCCTGACATGAGCGGGGAGTAAGGCCCGGACTCCTACGGGAGCCGGGTTCCGCCACAAAAGGTTTCGCCCGGACTCCTACAGGAGCCGGGTTCCGCCACAAAAGGTTTCGCCCGGACTCCTACGGGAGCCGGGTTCTGCCACCAAAAGGTTTCGCCCGGACTCCTACGGGAGCCGGGTTCCGCCACCAAAAGGTTTCGCCCGGACTCCTACGGGAGCCGGGTTCCGCCACGAAAAGGCTTCGCCCGGACTCCTACGGGAGCCGGGCTCCACCTTCGACATCAGAGCGGCTCCGCCCGGACTTCTACGGAAGCTGGACTTTACTTATGACTTTGATTACAGAAAGACTTTGCCCTACTTCTTATGAAAACTATGCTGCTTCAACTTTCAGGAGCTTCTTCGAACCTAGCCCCAACTCCAGCGGAGAAAGATCCCAGCAAACCTAACAAGTGGATATCTCCTAACGGCAGGAAAAACCGAAAAGAAGCCCGGCGAAGGACGACCCCACATAAACTGAAAAGGTCGCCGACGGTCTTGGAACGGCATGACACAGGAAAAGAGAAGGAAAGAAGTTCGGCAGACAATTATTTGACACGAGAGGTAAACAAGGTACTGAAATCACTATTTTATTTGATAGAAGCACACGTTACAGGACCCGGCGGGTCAGGAAAAAGAGAAAAAGAATATACATGTCTCGCAAAGCACGGTTCGGGCAGGATGAACCGGAGGCCGATCCAAGCTGCAAATTCCTCTTCCCATCTCTGTTCTTCTCAGTCGCATTCTCCAGTGCGTGTAACATCTCTCGCCCCATCTCTCTTCATTCTGTCCCCAAAGTTCCGACCTTAGCAAGAAAGGGGTGGGATTGATCTCTGAAGGCGGCGGGGGTAACAATGGCAGTAACGAAGACCTGTTTCAAGAAGAGCCGTAGCCATGACGGCCGCCACCTGAGACGCTCCGGCAAGGTCAGCATGCGCTACTTCCACCGTCTCCGCAACAAGTTCTACCGCCCCGCCGTCGACCGTCTCTGGTCCCTTGGCCCTGACGGCGTCAAGGATCCCGTCATGACTTGTGACGTCTATTTTGCCCTCTTGACCGGTATTGCCCCGCCTTACTGCTCCAAAATTCGCAGGCAGAATAGCTTCTACAACAGCCCCCGATATTAAACCCCTGTTGTTGAAGGAATTCTTCCTTGGGCCCCCTCTGAGATGACAGAGATTCTCACCGACCGTCATCCTCCTCCTCACCTTCCTCCGAGCCCTAACAATCCCCTCAAGAACAGCCTCCAAAGTTGAGGACATGGTGTGGAAACCCTCTGAGAAGGATTGATGGGCAAAAGGCGGCAAAAATTGGCACGAGGGGAGCAAGACTCTCAGGGGAAAAGAAGAACGCCAGGATGAGACCGTGAATGGATCGAAGGGTTTAAATAGCCGGCGGATCCTGGCACAGTTATGACGGTGAGAATTCCTGGGCCAGGTGGTGTGTGCCGCGTGTCGCGCTTATCCGCTTCGTTGCTATCGAGGGTTGACCGCTCACAGATTCCCACAGAGCGACGCCTGGGATCGCGTTTCAACAGGGGTTTCGAAAAGACTTTTCAAGTCGCCTTTGCCAAAAAACGGATTCTGACACGCGCACATTAAGTGGGGGCAGCTGCGCACAGGGATCGAGGGGGCAATTTCGGCTGCGCATCTCTCTCTCTGTGTACTTCCTTCGCTTGAAATTCAAACTTGGAAGTAGGGGGACTGGTGTTGGGTATAAAATACCCGCGGTCGAAATTCCCATCAGAAAGGCTCCGCCCGGACTCCTACGAGAGCCGGGCTCCGCCTCCGACATCAGAAAGGCTCCGCCCGGACTCCTACGGGAGCCGAGCTCCACCTCCGACATCAGAAAGGCTCCGCCCGGACTCCTACGGGAGTCGGGCTCCACCTCCGACATCAGAAAGGCTCCGCCCGGACTCCTACTGGAGCCGGGCTCCGCCTCCGATATCAGAAAGGCTCCGCCCGGACTTCTACGGGAGCCGGGCTCCACCTCCGACATCAGAAAGGCTCCGCCCGGACTCCTACGGGAGCCGGGCTCCACCGACGGCATCAGCACAGCTCCGCTCGGACTCCTACGGGAGTCGGGCTCCACCGCCATCAGCAAGCGCAGCTCCGCCCGGACTCCTACGGGAGCCGGGCTCCGCTCTCAATATCAATCACTGGTAAGCTCAATCCGGACTCCTATCAGAGCCGGACTTCACCCTTGACTTTGTTTGCAGCAGCTCTGCCCGGACTCCTACGGGAGCCGGGCTCCTACGAGATCGCTCCACCTCCGACATTAGAACGGCTCCGCCCGGACTCCTACGGGAGCCGGGCTCCACCTCCGACATCAGAACGGCTCCGCCCGGACTCCTACGGGAGCCGGGCTCCGCCTCCGACATCAGAACGGCTCCGCCCGGACTCCTACGGGAGCCGGGCTCCACCTTCGACATCAGAGCGGTTCCGCCCGGGTTCCTACGGAGGCCGGACTCCAACCGCGGCCGAACCTCAATCGACAGATCCGCACCCCCTCGGCAGGTCGCGACAACAATCATGATCCTGTTCCAGGTCCTACAGCGGATTCTACGCGGCTCCAGCAGCGGACCCATTACTCCCTGACAGGCTGTAGCAAACGGCCACGATTCTGTCCTGCTCCCTGCGGCAGGTGCTGCACGATCCCACTACTCACTGACAGCTAGCGGCAACGGACGCCGCCCCACTATCCGCAACAGGCCATACGTGGCAGACTATGACAACAGCCACGAGTCTACCCCACCACTCTCCGCAATTAATTTCTCTGACCATGGGCGGCCCACTATCAGACGGTTGCAGGTATCACCATCAATCCGTTGCCCCCTCTGCCTATAAAAGGGGATCCAGATACGTTATTCTCTAAGCCCTCTTTTCTATCTAAAAACTCTGCTAAATTCTCCGTTCGAGCACTCCATTCTTGTTGAGGCAGAGAACTGACTTGAGCGTCGGAGGGTCTTGCCGGAGCAACCCCACCTCCGGTTTAGACTTCCCTTGCAGGTCCCGGCGGCGACCGCGGCTTCCTCAACTCCAGCTTCTCCGGCGCAGGCGGATCTTTGCACCAACAATTAGTAAATATGATTTATACTCCAATTCTTTTGACATCATCAAAAACAATTCTAGGGCTAACAATCTCTTCTTTTCTAATGATTATAAAATTCTTTGAGTATTATCTTTCAAGTACTAAAGAGTTATGAAATTTTAGCAAGTATAAAATAGATTTTTAATAAAGCTCCCCCTTTCTTATGTAGAAATGGTAGGATTCTTGAGATCAAAAAAATGATTTAGTCAATTTCAAAATCACATCAGATTTTAAGCAATTTAAGAAAAATTTGTCAAATGAAACTCTCCCTTTCTTATTTTGGTGAATAAAATTTAAAAAGATGCATATTTGTTCATTCTTTACTTAAAATTTTCAAAATTTCAAAAATCATTCAATTTGTGTAATCCATTTATTTTTCTTTCATTTTGCTGTCCTTTGTTTCTCCCCATTTTTGGTTCAATTCTTCTTAATTTTTCTCATTATCTCCCCGTTTTTGTCATTATCAAAAAGTGTGCAATCAAACATTTAATTCATCATTTTTCTCAGTGTAAAGGAATATATCAATCATTAAGTCATTCAATCATTTAATAAAAAGTATAATTAATCTAGTATAATTCAATCAATGAAACATTTTGCCTATATTATTCTCCCCCTAAGCAATTATGTTATCACTTTATAATCAAAAAGGGTAAACTCATTCAAACAAAAATGTAATCATTTCAATAAGAAAGTAATCTTTCATAAAGAATTGCATTGCATTGATAAGTGAGTTTTTTATATACAATTAAAGAGCCTATCCTAAAATTTCTTCCCTTTTTGTATTATAGTTAAATATATTTATTCATTGCTATATTCCAAGCACATTCATTTTAATGATATTCAATGATCTATTTAATCATTTAGACAAGAATAATAACATGTACTCATTCAAGGATGTACTCATTCATTAGATAAATGATTAACATAAGTATAAAAGTATGATGCATCTATCACTTATGATGAAATATGACCACGAAAGAACAATTACAACAAAGTTAGGCACGAGTAACTATCTCATAAGTAACTAATATGATCATGCAAAAGATGATAGATCCTATGGAGATCATGGATAGGGTAATGGTATAAGTCTAAGGTAGGAGCTGGGTCAGAGGGTGGTGGAGGGTCTATGAAATTCAATAGTCCTGAAGTAGATCTAGCTCAGTCTTGCTCATCCAATATCCATTTAATAAGACCTTCATGAAGCCTAAAAGCTGATCATGTACTTGCTACACTAATTTTTTCATTTGATCAAAAACCACTAACAGATGCCCTAAAGAGTTGTCCAAGATGGTCCACATTGTGTAATGATATCTTTCTTCACTTTAGATGCAATACTATCAAATCCAGCTTTAGCATTCCCAATGAATTCTTGAACTAAGTTGGAATAAGTGGGTAAGTCCAATGTGTACAAGTATTTTCAACCTAGGGTTTTAATCTTCTAAACTTTATTCTTCTTTCCTCCTTGGATGATCTAGAAACATGAGCTCTTGGTGGAGAGTGATGACACAACCACTTCTTGCAATATGCTAGTTGCCTTTTTGAAGCCATTTAATTGGAGACCAAATCCCTCCAAAAATCCAGTGAAAAACTATAATGGAGGACTGATTTTGGTGGAGCAAATGCTTAGGAAAGGGATGTCTAAGAGAATAGAAATGGAATAATGAATGAGGTCCCTTAGAGCTTCTAGTTTAAAAGTAGAGGTCCAACATCTGGGTCAACTAAGTTCTCAAAATGTTTACAAAATAAAAATGGGTTAGTTGGCTAACAATGGGTCAACTAGATTTTTAGGTTAGCCATCTCATTCTAGTACAAAAGATGTTTTAGAAATAGACATTCTAAAAAATGATGCAATCAATCAAGCAATATTCAATATATATCAAAATCAATCAAGTGCACATTTCAACATACATTTCAATAATTATAAATTTGATGTAATCATTTATAGAAACAATCTAACTTGGTTATTTAAGAAATTGTAATTAAGCAAATTAATCATGTGGATCATAAATCTCTAATTTTTTTCTAATCAAACAAAACTTTTCTTCACTTAAAAGTTTAGTAAAAATATCAACAATTTGAATATTGTTAGTTCATGCAAATTCAAACATACCATCAATATTTTGTATAAGATTTCTAATGAAATGATGTCTAATTTCTATATATTTTAATTTTAAATATTGAATTAGATTTTTAGTTACATTAATAGTACTTGTATTATCACATCTGATAAAAATTTTGCTACAAGTTATACCATAATCTTCTAGTTATTATTTGATTCATAAAAGTTGAGTACAACAACTTCTAGCTGTAAAGTAGCTTCCATCATAGACAATGCTATTGAATTTTATTTCTTACTAAACTATGAGATCAAATTAACTCCTAGAGATTGACAAGTACTACTTGTGCATTTTCTATCTAATTAGAAAAATCAATCAAATTTGAAGAAGATTATTTTGTAAACCACAAACCAGCATTTTGTGTATCAATCAAATAACTAAAAATTCTTTTGATAGTCATTACATGTGATTCCTTAGGATTAGATTGATAAAGTGCACATATTTAAATACTAACCATAATATTAGATCTACTTATAATTAGGTAAAGTTCTGATCGGATCATACCTTTATAAAGTTTTGGATCTACAATTTTATCTTTTATATTTTGATTAAGCTTACAACTTGAGTTCATGTGATTGCCAATGTCTTTGACATTCTCCATACCAAATTTTCTCAAAATTTTTTTTATATACTTGCTTTGATTTATGAAGATCCCCTCATTTGTTTGCTTAATTTGGAGTCTAAAGAAAAAGGCTTGTTCTTTCATCATACTCATCTCGAACTCTTTTTGCATTTACTTAGTAAATTTTTTACATAGAAGATCACTAGTAGCATCAGATATTACGTCATCAATGTAGATTTGGATAATTAAAGAATCATTTGATTTTTTTTTAATAAAGAGAGTTGTATATATATTTTCTCTTTTAAAATCATATTCAAGTAGAAATTTACTTTAGCAATCATATCATGCACATGGAGCTCATTTTGAACCATATAAAGCTTTGTTCAATTTTTTTTTAAAAAAAATAAAAATTTATGACTTTCAAAATCTAGAGATAGTTCTTTATAAACTTTTTTTGCAATATATCTATTTAAAAATATATTTTTAATATCCATTTGGAATAGTTTAAAATTCATAAAATTTATAAAAGACTAAAAGTAATGTAATAGCTTCAAGCCTAGCAACTGATATAAAGATTTTATCAAAATCAATTCTTTTATCTTGATTGTAATCTTGTATAACCAATCTCATCTTATTTCTTATTACATTACCTTGCTTATTAAGTTTATTTCAAAAAATTATTTTATGCCAATAATAGGATAATTCTTAAGTCTTTTAACTAAATTTTAAATATTATTTCTTTCAAACTGATCTAAATCTTCTTGCATCATCAATTTATGAATATATGAAGTAAGCAATAGATGCCTTGAAAACATACTTCATGAAAATATATAATCCATAAAACAAGCAAATCATTTCTCTTACAATCAATTTTTAGGATGATTGATACAATCATGATAGATCAAATTTTGAGAATTAAATGCAACAACTTATTTTTAGTTTAGATATTAATTTTTTTCTAAGGATTCAGCCTTTACATAATCTTGAGATATCAAGTAAAAATTATTTCATTACTCCTACTTTTTCTTGAAAAATCTGTTTGCTTATTTTTTTAGAAGTTTTTCCAAATCAATCATATTAGTGTTGAGAACAACAAGTATGAGATTTGAAATTTGATCAAAACAAAAATCACAATAACAATCATAACAAATAAATAGCAAACTTTAAATTTTACAAAGTCTATCAAAATAAATTTCAAATTCGAATTTTAGATTGAACTATTGAAAAGATTTTACTTTTCATCACTAATTATTTTTCAAACATATTTCATCTCTCTCTTTTTATCATTATATAAGCAGAACCCAAAAGTCATCATAAAGATAAATGAAATAGAACTAAGCATAAGATAATATTGGTGCAGAATTTTGTTGATGTCAGAGAAGCTGGAGTTAAGAGAATCACGGCCACCGTCGGGACCTGCAAGGAAAGTCTAAACCGGAGTTGGAGGTGCTCCGGCAACACCCTCCGACGCTCAAGTCAGTACTCTGCTTCAATAGAAATTGAGCACTCGAATGAGATTTTAGTAGAGTTTAAAGATAGTGCTTAGAGCTTTCAGGAGAACGTATCTGGGGGGTCTCTTTTATAGATGGGAGAGTATAACTGATTGACAGCGACGTCCGTAACTGCCTGGTAGTGGGCCGTTCGGGGCCACGTGGAGTTTGTTATGGAGAGTAGTGGTGTCCGTTGTCGTGACTTGCTGGAGAGTGGTGGGGCCACGTGGAGTTTGTTACAGAGAGTGGAGTGGTGTCCATTATCGTGAATTGTCAGAAAGTTCAGGCCGGATGGCTGAAGCTCGATTGAGACATCTGGTGGAGCGAAATAGCTCTCTATCTCAGCAATCTAAGAGAAGCTTGGATGTTTCCGAGGTTGCTGACGGGTTAACTATTGTTGGGTGCCTTATGCGTTGATACTGCAGATGAAAGTCATCTGCTATAGAAGCCCAAACAAAAACTTTCTATTGGAGAAATCTGACTGGAGTCTGATTGCTAGAGAAGTCTGTCTGAAATTTGTCTGATGTAGAAGCTTGTCTGAAGACTGTCCGCTGGAGAGGTCCGGTTGTATGAGGAATCCAACAGAAGGTCGACTGATAGCGAAATTTGGAAGGTGCTATAGAAGGTTGACCAATAGAAGAGTTTGAAAGGTATTGTGGAAGTTCGTCTGTTGGAGGAGTCTGGAGGACACTGTGGAAGGTTGACCACTGGAGGGGTCCAGAGGGAATTTGTCCATTGGAGGGGTCTGGTTGGCACTGTTGAAGTCTGGTTGGCGTTGTTGAAGGTTGATGGCTGGAGAGGTATGGAAGACACCGAAGATAGTTGGTCACTATAGAAATCCAGCTGCTGGAGCCCGTCCGTTGTAGATTCTGTTAGAATCTATCTACTGTAGAAGTTCATACGGAGTCCGATTCTTACAGAAGTCCGAAAAGAGGCCGCTTACTGTAGAAGCTCGGATGGAGATCAATTGCCGTGGAAGCCCGG
This sequence comes from Elaeis guineensis, assembly GCF_000442705.2. Lineage (NCBI taxonomy): Eukaryota > Viridiplantae > Streptophyta > Magnoliopsida > Arecales > Arecaceae > Elaeis > Elaeis guineensis. The sequence continues at coordinate 48,890,940 of NC_025998.2, forward strand.
ATGGAGATCGCTTATTGTAGAAGCTCGACTGAAGTCTGCTTGCAATAAAAATTCAGACAAAATTCGCTTACTATAGAAGCTCGGATGAAATTTGAAAGGCGGTCGACCACTGTAGAAACTTGAATGGAGTCTGGTTACTATAGAAGTCCTGCCGCTGGAGAAGTTCAGACATTGATGAAGTTTGAAAGAAGCTCGGAGTAAAGTCGATCGTGACAGGAGGAAGTCTGAAAGAGATTCGGAGAGTAGTCGATCACTGTAGAAAATCGGCTGATAGTGAAGCCCAGAGAGCATTTAGAGCAGTCCGATAGACGACTAAAGGAGCTCATTATCGAAGAAGTCCGGAGGGTATGATAGGAGTTCATCCGTTGGAGGAATCTGGAGGACACTGTGGAAGGTCGACTGCTGGAGGAGTCCGGATGGTATTGTGGAAGCTCGGACGGTCGGGAGAGTTCAGAAAGACACCGCACAAGGTCGGAAGCCAGAAGAGTCCTGAGAGGGTTGGCCTCTTACGAACTTCGACTGGGATTATTTTATACCCAACAGATAACTTCAGTGATAAACATGACTATTAGTATATAATAAGATTTCAGGATAATATATCAAAGAGATGGTCAATGATAAATAGCACAAAGTCAAGACTTAAACATTGCTTACTCTTTTTGCTCCTTTCATATTCAATTGATGCAAAGTTGTAATCATAGTGAATGAATCAATATAAAATCTAAAAGATTCAAGATGAATTTATATTACTATCCCCTTGATGTATGTGGCAAAAGCACCAATAAAAAATTTTGCAAATTTCAACAACATAGATACAATCAAGGTTAAAAAAAATTTGGAAAGAATTTTGAAAGATTCGATCTCTTTTCTTATAGAAAAAGCCATATCTTTAAAAACTCTTGAAAATTTCTTAGTCTCCTTTTTGATAATAACAAAAGGAATATGAAAATCATACCAGAGAAAAATATGGAAACATAATAAGGATAAATTCATTAGCAAGTAGAAACAATATGATAATTTAAGCATATACAATTTCATTCATAAGTAACTAAGATATTCATATTTTAGTCCATAAGATATGCAAGCAAATATTTCTTACAGATTTTAGCTTAACTTGATTTATCTTTAGAAAAGCAATTAAAAAACTAAAGATATTCATATTTCAAAGATTTTAGAAATTTTATATAAATAAATTTGAAGGTGAGTTTATCATAGCACATTTATGAAAATTAATCTATTTAAATAAACTATTTTATGCCCTTCTAATACAATATAGAAGGAATGATTTCAATAATTTTTTTTTACCAAATATTATCATTTCTTTCATTATGTGCCTTAAGCATCAATCAACCAAAAGATATCTCCTTTTTGACACATGAGATGCTAGGCACACCTATAAAATATTTATTTTTATAATTTTAGTACCTAAGCTTTCTTGGATCCTTTGAGATTAGTTGTAATGGTTATTTTTGGAATTCAAATTTGTTTCATCTTTGTATTACCATATTTAAACATATTATAATCAAAAAATTTATGTCCAACTTTGTTATATTTGAAACAAGTAATAGCATGTTTTCAAATGTAGATTTTACAAATATATTTTTCAAAAATTTTTATTTAATTGAAGTTTTGAATCCTAGGCTAGCTTTATCAAAGATAAATTACTATTTTTCTAGAAGCATTTGCAAGTTTTGAGAGCTTAGCTGTTAATAATAGGTTTTAGTTTATCAACTTTCTTTTGAAGACTTTTATTCTTTTCAATCAATTTATTTTGCTTCTTCCAAAGAATTTCCTTTTCCTTTTAAAAGCTAGCTTTTCTTCAATCAAGAAACAATTCAACTTTCTAAGTTTCTTATTTTTAAGAGATAGCTTTTTCAAATCGTTAAGCAATTCATAAAAAGTATTATGCAGTTCATTAAAAATAAAATCATAATGATTTTCAGCATTTACCTTATCTTCTTATGCCATGAAGCATGAATTATTTATCTTTTGTACTTCTTCTTCCTTCTTCTCTTTCTTGCTTTGCTCCTCCTCTATCAAAGCTTCCTTTTCTTTTATTTCTTTCTTCTTTAGCTCCCCATTAATTATAGATTTCTTTCTTCTTTCTTGCTTCTTTTTCTTCTTTTTTATCTTATTCTCAAGAGCAATGAAGTAGAAGTTGGGAAATTCTTCCTTTTCTTCTTTGGAGCTTGATTCTTTCACTTGATCTTCTTCTTCATAAGTGGCTTATAGTTGATCTCACACTTCTTAAGTTGAAAAATAAGAAGAAATTCAATTAAGTATATTTGTATTTAATGCACACTAAAGAATATTTATGACTTTTGTATTTAGCTGGACCATTTTCTTATCATATTCATTCCATTCCCTTTCAAGTTTAGGGAAAGCTATACCATTAATCAAAATAGTAGGTGTGTGAGGACCATTGCCTATGACACTTCACATATCATAATTTTATACTCGAATGAATATTTTTATTCATGCCTTCTAATATGTATAATTTGTGCCATTAAAAAGTAGGGGTCTATTGGTTGATTGGCCTGCAACCAATGAGGTATCAATTTAAATTATTGTTGATCTTTAACTCTTGATGGTTAGATCAATTGGACTGAGTAGTTACTCTGATACCACTTATTTTTCAAAAGAGGCAATCCAAGAGGAGGGGAGTGGGTTGAATTGGGTTTCTTAAAAATAAATTTAACTTGAAGCTACTTATGCTTAAAAATAGATTTTAGAGTATTTGTGAAGTGATTAGCAAATAATTAAAAAAATATAATAGAAATTAAAAAATATGCAAGACAATACAATCAAAAATATATAAAGTTTTATAGTGATTTGGTGCTAAACTCGGTACCTACATCCACTCTCCAAGTAAATCTACTTAGAAATTCCAACTACAACCTTTCAAGATTACAGTCCAATTATTTTCTCAGGATCACAATCCAATCCAGTTGTGTTTTAACAGAATCACCAATCATAACCTTACAATCAATTATTTTATTTTAGGTTCATAATTAATCCTGATTAATTTTTATGAAGATACCAATTGAAATCTTACAACTGATTGTTTTATCCCAAGCTCATAATCAACTTAATTTGATTGATTTTTATGGAGATACCAATCAAAATCTTACACCATCCAACTTTAGGCTTGGACCAACCTCAAGTTTCTACACTCAAGAATCTTCTCACAATAAAATAAATAAAGATACATGGAAAACTAAGTTTAGAAACAATAAACCTCTTTTAAGCTCTGAAGAAGTTAAGGTAGATGGACTGTTAATTGCTTGGACTTCTTCCTTGAATGCTTGAGAGGAATGAGGAAGTCTTCAATACTTTTGCTGAGGAGTAGTTGGCTTAGATCAATTCTTTCTTCCTCTTCTTTAAGTAGAATGAATGTGGAAAGAATTGAAATAAATGTACTCTTGAATTCCTTCCACTGTCTCTCTTAAGTTCAACTTTCTTTCTTGAAGAATATAGCAAGATAAGCTCTCTTCTCTTCTTCTCTTGATTTTCCAAATGAAATCTTCTCTCATAAGGCCTCAAAAATATTTGCAATTAATGCTTTAACCATTAAAAGCTTGAAACTAGTTGTTAGAATCAATTAGACACATTTTGAAAATTCTAAAAAATTAATCATTATTCTGTTAGAATTTTGTGAGTCGGTTCATCTAGGCTCTTAGTCGGCTAATCTTCAATTTTGAATCAACTAAATGAAAACTCTGAGATGGCTCAACAGTAGATGCCAAAATTTTATTATTTTATTTGTTCTGTCTGTCTGAGATTAGATCGGCTTAGATCTTGTCTTAGTCAGCTAACTTATTTGCTTTGATCAATTTTTTAAATTTTTAGATCAACTCAAAAAATTTGCTAATTTAAATATCTTTCTATGTTCAGCTTCCTTTGAGATAGAGTCAACTATCTTTTTTCATGAGTTGGCTAAGCTCCAGACTTGATTGGTTATCTTGATCATAAGGTCGGCTCAAAAAAATGCTTTGAATCTTCATTTCTTTGTCTTTATCTTGAGTCTAAGATTTGATCGGCTATCTGAAAACTTGAGTCAGCTAAGATCCTATCTTGATCAACTAAGATAGAAATATGGCCGGCTAAGGGACTTGGTTTGATTTTTTTTAGGTTTCTATCTTTCCCTCAAACTGAGCTTAGGTTCGCTAAGCTTCATATTGGGTTGACTTAGATATGTGGTAGTCATGCCACAAGGCATTTAGATAGCTTTTCTTGATCAATTTATTCTAGACTAGACTAATCTTTTTAAACTTAATTTATGCAAGTATGAGCTTATTGAGAGGTATTTCTAGACCAAACTTTTTTTTGAAATCTTTTTTCTTTGCTTCCAACCTAATGTATTTAATTTGGGAACATGAATTTTCTTGAGAGAATTTTTTTTTGAGTAAATCAATTGATCACATTGAGAAACCTACAATCACCTCTCAAAAATATTATTAGTAAACATGATTTGTACTCAAACACTATTGACATTATCAAAATCAATTCTCAAGCTAACACTAAGGCATCTCATTGTTTCATAGTGCTCTTAGCAAGAAGGTACATATTGTCAAGGGAATTAGATAGGATCCTAAGGATGAAGGGAAGCGTGGCAGTTTTGTGTATGCATTTTTAAAAAATTTGCAATGAAACATATATAGATTAAATAATTTAATCTATAATGCATGCATAGATCAAATCTAAAACTACTATACATGATCTATGACATGAACTAATATGTATGTATATAAATTTGAAATCTAAAATTCAGCAATCATAGATTATATTTATATCAAATTAGATCATATCTAAATTATATTTAGATGATATCTAAATGTGAATTGAGTTCAAAACTCCATATCTGAGTGTGGATAGTAGATTACTGTATCCAAAATTCATGGTAGTTGGTTTTTCATGATGCTCAGTAATTGCACACACGTCCGACCTCTACGGATATTCAGACAAAGCCCTTGTGCTGATCGATCTCTTTATGAGTGCTAGCTCACGAAGATACCATGCTGTTTGTTGATCTAAGAAGAAGATGAAAAAGATGAAGAATAAGAAGATCCTCTCTTTTTCTTTCTGGATCCATGCATCAGATCTCTACGATAGAGATCAAGAGAAGAACTCTTTCTTCTCAATTCTCCCACACACAAGAGAGAACCTTTCTATCTTTCTTTCACATCTTTAATAATTTTTTTTTTAATTTTTTATGATAAAAATTAGATCTAATTTAAGTTTTTATGTAAAAAATAATATAAAAATCTAAGTTCTAGAAGAACCCAAAAGAGAGATCCAAGAGAAGAACAGTTCTTCTCTTTTCTTCTCCCTTTTTTTCTTGATCTAGAGCCCTAGGAATCCCCAAACACCCAGTCAAATTTTTTTGATATTTTTTCTCTAAATTTTTATATTAAAAATTAGATCAAATTTAATTTTTATACTAAAAAAAATAAAAAAAATCTGAGAGAAGAACACCTTCTCCAAGGCTGCGCACAAGAAAGAAGACCTTTCTTCTTCCTTCTCTTCCTCTTGTTGGAAAAAAAATCTTTTTTCTCTAATTTTCTACTGTAAAACCAGCAGAGGAGACTTTCTTTGATGCCTAAGAACTAGCAAGTAAGGCTCCCAAAAATTTCTTCAAGATGGGGAGGAGAAAAGGGGCTTCAACATGTGAGATTTTGGGGCATCCAACTCTTGGATGCCCCCTCCTTTCTTTTTGGCAACAAGATAAGAGGGGAGAGGCGCTATTTTTCTCATGGAAGAGAAAAGGGGGCATGGCATATTTCTTGGGCATGGGTTCCTCACGGTAAAAAGGAGTGGAGGCATGCAGAAACTTAAATACATGGGGTTTAGGGAGTTCGTTAAGTCCTATTCCAAATAGGACACATGAATCTTGTTTCAACTCTAACTAATCCTTGGATCCAATCCTAACCAACTTTGGATTTAGCTATAACAAACTAACTAATTAAGTCCTAGCCTAATTAAAAAATCAATTAGGCTCCAATCTAATTAGAAAATTTGTTAGATTAAGACCCCATCAATCCAAGAATTAATTTTTTGGATATAAAGTCATGTCATAACCAATAGAGCTTGATCCAATCAAGCCTATTATCCAATAAGATTTGATTTAAATCAAATTAAATTAATTTTTTTTTTTAATTAAATCTGATTTGTACCTCTAAGATCAATTAGAACAAGCCCTATTATCCAATAGGGATACATCCAATCCAAAGCCAATCTAATTGAATCCAATTCAATTAAATCTGATACAATCTCTATTACTCAATTAAATTGAGCTAATAACATTCAAATTATTAATTAATTATTCTTCTAATTTATCAACCATTAGTAAATAATTTATTACAATCTTTGCATAGGATTAATCATCAATCACATTGATAATTAAATTCTTCAATGATTCATAATCGTCGATCAGTCATTTGATCAGATAGGTACTTCTATGTGTATGACCCCATAAGTTCGAACCTAAGTCGGTAGCATAAGAATAATTCTTATACCAATCGATGTAACTATCTAGCAATGAGATCCGACATCCGAATAGGCCGAATGTATGCCCAGCAACACTCTAGAATCTCGTAGATATAGTTACCATATAATACATCTCTTTGACTCTCGAAGCTTAAGGATGACTTAGGATTAAACTGTCAATCCAAGATAAGCGATCCATATTGTGTCTCCATCTCAAAAATTCTGTGACTCCTCACTAAGACTATTTTGATCAAAATTTTGTTGAATTAAAATATAGTGATACATCATCTCCAATTTTACTTAGAGCGATCAATTCTATCTTGACTCATACTCAAACTTTATAAGTACTTGATTATATCCAAAAATCTTCCATCACTGAATTAAAAATTTGGGTAGTCTGGCACCAAAGCACAGTGAGTTATTTGCAAATCATCGAGGCAGCCTCAGGTTAGAAAGATACTTATATCCATATCCCATTAGAGCAACTTTTGACAGCAGAGTGCTCTGGAGTTAGTCAGGCTTAGTGAAACATACTCCTATATTTCATCCATATGCGATACATGTGTCACCACATGCTTTGGTTAAGAGGACAACCAACTAATATGGCACATAATGATCTATACTCGATACAATTATCATCCTTGTAACAATTGTATCATTTGATCGTGAGCTGAATTTAAGAACCACATGATAAATCTTCCTTTATCATTTTAGAAGTAGCTCTAAAGACTTAATCATAACATATGAGTTCTATTTAGGAAGATGTATTCCTTATGATAAATCTACCAGATAATATTTATCATTTTACAGTTCATATACATGTATGGAGTACAATCATCTACAATCTAGATGATTGAGTTTAGGACATATTTTCTAACAAAAGATACTATAGTAATAATGTAATTCTATTCCTTCATGTGTTTTGATTTTAGAACTAGAAGATTTTGTTTATTGGGAACAAGATACAGAGGCTAGTTGGGAGGTTGACCTAGATAAAAGTGTTGCTAGGATCGGATCTTCCTTTGCTGATCGTAGATCGCGGAAGTAGCAGCAAGGATAGGAGAAAAATTTTGATAGTAGATCAGATCAGGCCTAGAAGAACCCTAAGCATAAGAAAGAAGAGAGGAGAAACATGAGAGAGAGAGAGAGAGAAATTAGGAAGAAAAGACTTCTATTCTGATTCCATTCTATCAAAACCATATACAAAATTGTATATACATGGTCAATTTGATCCAAATTGGTATAATTTTCAAGCCCATATACACCTATATCTTGCCTTGCATACCCATTAGACTAAACCCCTAGTCTAATCTTTAGATTAGCTTCCTAAGACCTTCAAAACCAAGATCTTAAGTCACTAGAATTAATCCCAATTCTGGCTCAAACCAAAATCCCGAATAGGTTCTATCCATGCTGTCGAGCTAGCTTTGTCAGGATCCAAGCTGGCTCGGGCACATCTTTCTACAGCATGCCAGAAAATGTTGCTTTCTATTCTCTTGTCAGAGCCGGCTCTTTTAGGGTTCGAGCCGGCTCAATCAAGATCCAAGCCAGCTCGACAGCTATGTCATCCACTGGTATTAAAAACATAGCTTTCTGTCTGCTGTTCGAACTGGCTGTCTCAGAGCTCGAGCTGACTCGACTGCTGGTTAATGCTCCTGATGCTTCTTTCACACCTTGTCCTTTCTTCATCAGTTTTTAAGGCTTGAAAGCACCACACCTGAGCTCACAATCTCCACCTTAGTACTCCCAAGTGTTTGTGAACTCAGTCCTATCCACCAATCCCATTAGTGCCACACAATAGCAAAAGCTATCCCATGAAAGTACCTTCATAAGTACATCAGCTGGATTCTCCTTGATGTGAACCTTTACTAGCCCCACTTCACCATCTTCCACAAGCTCTCTAATTTGGTGGTACCTGATGTCAATGTGCTTCATCTTTGTATGATAAATGAAGTTCTGTGCAAGCAACAAATCACTCTGACTATCAGAATGCACTCTAACAGCCTTTTGTGGGAAGCCCATCTCCAAAGCCAAGCCCTTCAATCATAGGGCTTCCTTCACTACCTCTGTGATGCCAATGTACTCTACTTCTATAGTAGACAAGGCCATTATGGATTGCAAATAAGATCTCTATGAGATTGGACCTCCATACAGGCTGAATATAAAATCTATCGTTGAGCATCGGGTGTCCACATCTCCATCAAAATCTACATCTACAAACCCCTCTATAACCCTCTAAGCCTCCTTGAATATGTTGGAGTATCGATCAGCACCTTCTTGCTGACTATAGAAAATACCAACTCCAATTGTACCAGTCAAGTATCTAAAAATACCTTTCAATGCTCTTTAGTGCTCCTTGCCAGGCTGTGCCATAAACCTGCTTACATAACTCACTGTATGGGCTATGTCCGGCCTGTTGCTCCTTAGATTGATTTTGATGATTACAAAGCAGTTGAAGGGGTACTAATATTTCTCACTTGAAAAAGTCTTATTACTCTTCAGGGGCAAAATTATAATTTTACCAAAATTCTGATTTGATAGTATCAAATGATAGAACAAAAGATTTGTGAGCCAATGATGAAAATTTTATTGATTTTAGACTTGTATTTTGAAAGATATGCATGATTGAAAATCATGAGTCGACCCATGAGTCGACTCATGGCACATGAGATGACTGGCACGCTGAATTTTTTGGCCGGCACAGACTTGGCACAGCCTGTGAGTCGACCCCCAAGGCATGAGTCAACTCATGAGTCGACCTCTGTGGGTCTTTTTGCCAGTTTTATAGAACCATGGATCCCGTTCACTTCTGTGATGATTTTCCACAGAGGTCGACCCATGAGTCGACCTCCAGGCATGAGTCGACTCATGAGTCGACCCCTGTGACGGGATTTTTCTGCAACAGCTAGTTTTTAACCCATTTTAAATGCTTTTAATACTCATTTAATGCAGTCTAACGGTTCTTTTTTAGCCTAGAATATTTTTCACTATTTCTTAAAGCTATAAAAGAGACAAAAAGGTGGAAATCAACAAGAAGAAAAGAGAGAAGAATCAAGAAGAGAGATTTTGAAAAAGAGATTTCAAGCAAACTTTTCAGTCCTAAGCAAAAGCTCACTCAAAGCATTCAAGAAGCCTTTGATCCAAGCTCACCAACTCCTCAAGTGCACATTCTAGTCTCCAACCACCTTGAGGAAATCAAAAAGGGCCTTCTTCTTCTTGAGTAAAGAGTATTTAAAGTCTCATACGCTCATTAAAGGAGCTTTCTTTGTGCTTACTTGTGCTATTCCTTGTTATACTTTGTTTGTGTTATTGTTTTTATTTTGGAAGGATTCCAAAACAAGGGAAGGTTGATCCGAACCTTGAATCGAAGTGTATAGGGTTGGTTTGTACCCAAAAAATAAGTGGACTAGCTTGAAATAGCTAGAGTCAGAGTTTTTGACATTTGTATTTGGGTTGAATACAAGATTAGTGGATTGAAATTCTCAAGTAGGAGCTTGGGGAGTGGATGTAGGTGCAAGGTTGGCACCGAACCACTATAAATCTTTTTGTTTGGTGTGTGTCTAATTGCTCTTCTTTATCTCTTCATTATTCTCTTGCATTCTTGCTCTTGCTATTAGCCTTGAATTAATTCTACTCACCCTATTTATTTAGCTTTGTCAAACATTTCTCACAAGTCATAAGTTAAGCTTAAAATTTTTAGAAACCCAATTCACCCCTCCTCTTGGATTGCATAGCTGGGCAACAAGTGGTATCAGAGCCTGGTGCTCTAGCCCTTCTTTGATCTAAACAATCAAAGAGCCAAAGATCTATGGCAACTCATGTCGGCACTTCTCTAGCCGAGGGGCAATCCACCAACCGACCTCCACTTTTCAATGGGTCTAATTACACCTATTGGAAAGCTCGAATGAAAATATTCATTCAAGCACTCGACTATGATATATGGAGTATCATAGTGAACGATCCTCACACGCCCACTAAAATTATAGATGGTGAGGAATCAACCAAACCTGAGAAAGAATGGGATGAGGTTGATAAGAAGATGGCCCAATTAAATGCTAAAGCAATGAATGTTCTTTATTGTGCTCTTAATGCTAACGAATTTAATCGCATTTCTACTTGCTCATCTGCTAAAGAAATATGGGATAGGTTAGAAGTAACCCATGAGGGAACCAATCAAGTAAAGGAGTCTAAAATCAACATGCTTGTGCATAAATATGAATTGTTTAAAATGGAGCATGATGAGTCCATAACTGGAATGTTTACTCGCTTTACTGATATTATTAATGGTTTAAAGAGTCTTGGCAAGTCCTATACTAACAGTGATCTTGTAAGAAAGATTCTCAGATCCTTACCAAGAACTTGGGAAGCCAAAGTGACTGCCATTCAAGAAGCTAAGGACTTGAACATTCTACCCTTGGAAGAGCTTCTTGGATCATTGATGACTCATGAGCTGAGCATGAAGCAACATCAAGAGGAAGAAGCCAAAAAGAAAAGAATAATTGCCCTTAAATCCACAGGTCCACCAGATGAAGAAACTGATGACACTGAAGATGAAGAACAGGATGAAGAGATGGCACTCATTATCCGAAGATTCAAGAAATTTTTGAGAAAAAAGAAACAGGGGATGAGGAAGAGGCCATTCACAAAAGGGGAATAGAGCAAAGAAAAAGAGAAAGACCAACCCCTTATCTGCTACGAATGCAAGAAGCCGGGACACTTCAAATCTGAATGCCCTCAGTTGAAGAAAGGTCCCAAGAAGTACAAGAAGAAGGCCATGATGGCCACTTGGAGTGCGAGTGATGACTCAAGCTCCGACGAGGAAAACTCAACCAAACAAGCCAACCTGTGCCTTATGGCACACGAAAATGAGATAATTTCTGAAACTCCTAGTGACTTTACATTTGAAGAATTACATGAAGCATTCTATGATTTAGTTGATAAATTAAAGAAACTAGGGATGAAGAACAAAGATCTAAAATTAAAAAATCAATCTTTATTGAAACAAACTGAAAATATTTCAATTGAAAAATCCACCCTGCTTCAAGAAAATCAAAGCTTAAAGAATGAAATTGCCAAGCTAAAACCAATAGTAGAAAAGTTCACCTTGAGTTCAAATAAACTCAATATGATTCTTGATAATCAAAAAACCGTGTATGATAAGGCTGGACTTAGCTATAACCCCTTGAAGAAACAAAAATATCTGAAAAATATTTATGTAAACTCTTTAAGTAACAAGTCTTCTAATATTACTTGCTTCAAATATGGTAGAGTAGGACATTAGTCATACACTTGCTTCTCTAACAAGTCTGCAAACTCAACTATAAAAAAAATATGGGTTCCAAAAGGAACCATTATGACTAACCAAAAAGGACCCAAGAAAGCTTGGGTACCTAAAACAAAAACTTGACTTTTGCTTGCAGGTATGTCTAGCATCCCAAGGAGGAAACAGGAAATGGTATCTTGACAGTGGATGCTCGAGACACATGACTGGTGATGAATCCCAATTCATCACTCTTGATGCTAAGGATGGAGGGATGGTCACCTTTGGAGACAATGACAAAGGAAAGATCATCGGTATAGGTAACATTGGTATCACTCCCTCCAAATACATTGAAAATATTTTGTTAGTAGATGGTTTAAAGCATAATTTACTAAGCATTAGTCAATTTTGTGATAAAGGATATAAAGTTATTTTTGAATCGTCTGTTTGCATTGTAACTAGTCCTATTAATGATGGCATTAAATTTATTGGACATAGACATGGTAATGTTTATATGGTAGATTTAAATGATTTAGCCAAAATAAACATGCAATGCCTAGTATCCTTGAATGCTAAAATTAATGAGACTAGTTGGCTTTGGCATCGTAGACTTACACACATTAGCATGCATTCTCTTTCAAAATTAATTAAGAAAGAATTAGTTCTTGGTTTGCCAAAACTGAATTTTGAAAAGGATAGAATTTGTGATGCATGCCAACTAGGGAAACAAACAAGAATTTTATTTAAATCCAAAAATATTATTTCAACCTCTAGACCTTTAGAGCTTTTGCATATGGACTTATTTGAACCTACTAGAACCACTAGTCTAGGAGGAAAATGATATGGTTTTGTAATTATAGATGATTACTCTCGTTTTACTTGGGTTTTCTTTTTAGCACACAAAGATGAAACTTTTCATGTTTTCACTAAATTTTACCGAAAAGTCACTAATGAGAAAGGATTTTTAATTCAAAATATTCGAAGCGATCATGGAACTGAATTTGAAAATCAAGACTTTGAAAACTTTTGTGATGAAAAGAGAATTGGCTATAACTTCTCTGCTCCTAGGACACCCCAACAAAATGGGGTAGTAGAAAGGAAAAACAGAATCTTAGAAGAAATGGCCCGTACCATACTTTGTGAAAGCAATCTTCCAAGATATTTTTGGGCGGAAGCAATCAACACAGCATATTACATTTTAAATCATGCTTTGATTAGACAAATTTTAAAGAAAACCTCCTATGAGCTTTGGAAAGAAAGAAAACCTAATATTGCTTATTTTCATATTTTTGGTTGCCGATATTTTTTGTTAAATAATGGTAAAGAAAGACTTGAAAAATTTGATGCAAAATCAGATGAAGCAATCTTTCTTGGTTACTCCTCCACTAGTAAAGCTTTTAGAGTTTTTAACAAAAGAACTTTAGTAGTAGAGGAGTCCATACATGTTATCTTTGATGAATCTAATGATCTTCCTTCAAGGAAGAATGAAGGTGTTGATGATGCAGATCTTCTTATAGAAGGAATGAAGGAGATCACTCTGAAAGATTCAACAGTTCAAGATGACAAGGAACATGAAGAGAAACAGGATGAGGGAGGTGAAGAACATCAAGAACAACCTCAAGGTACAAATGACCTACCCAAAGAATGGAGGTATGTTCACAATCACTCTAAGGAGCTAATTATTGGTGATCCTATGCATGGGGTAAAAACTCATTCTTCACTTAGAGATGTATTTAATCATTGTGCTTTTGTATCTCATCTTGAACCAAAAACTATTGAAAAAGCTAAAAATGATTATAATTGGATTAATGCAATGCAAGAGGAACTTAATCAATTTGAAAGAAATAATGTATGGACTTTAGTATCAAGACCTAAAAATTATTCAATAATTGGCACAAAATGGGTCTTTAGGAACAAATTAGATGAATATGAAAATGTAATAAGAAATAAAGCAAGATTGGTTGCTAAAGGTTATAATCAAGAAGAAGGAATTGATTTTGATGAGACCTTTGCACCTGTTGCTAAATTAGAGGCCATTAGACTTCTACTTGCATATGCTTGCTTTATGAAATTTAAATTATTTCAAATGGATGTCAAAAGTATATTTTTGAATGGATATATTGCTGAAGAAGTCTATGTAGAACAACCCCCAGGTTTTGAAAATCATGCTTTTTTTAATCATATTTTTAAATTAAATAAAGCTCTATATGGATTAAAACAAGCACCTAGGGCTTGGTATGATAGGCTAAGCAAATTTTTACTAAATAATAGTTTTTCAAAAGGTAATGTAGACACAACCCTCTTTATTAAAAGGAATCAAAATGATATGTTAGTTATACAAATTTATGTTGATGACATTATTTTTGGGTCTACTAATGAATCTCTTTGTCAAGACTTTGCTAAGCTCATGCAGGGGGAGTTCGAGATGAGCATGATGGAAGAACTTACTTTCTTCTTCGGACTCCAAATCAAACAAACAAAAGAGAGAATCTCCATCATCCAAAGCAAGTACACCAAGGAATTACTCAAAAGATTTGGAATGGAGAACTCCAAACCAATTGGCACACCCATGAGCCCCTCATGTAAGCTTGACAAGGATGAAGAAGGTAAATGTGTAGACTTAAAATATTATAGAGGTAAGTAGGCCTGATATCATGTTTAGTATTTGTTTGTGTGCTAGATTTCAATCTAATCCTAAAGAGTCTCACTTGAATGTTGTTAAAAGAATCCTTAGATATTTAAATGGTACTCAAACTCTAGGATTATGATACTCTAAGGACTCATTAATTGACTTAATAGGATATTCAGATGCTGATTTTGCTGGATGTAGATTAGACAGAAAAAGCACTAGTGAAACTTGTCAATTTCTTGGAGTTAACCTAATCTCCTGGTTTAGCAAGAAACAAAATTTGGTAGCACTATCTACGGCTGAGGCCGAATACATTGTAGCCGAAAGTTGTTGTACTCAAATCTTGTAGATTAAGCAACAACTCGAAGACTTTGGTATCAAACTAAATGAAACACCCATAAGATGTGACAACACAAGTACCATAAACCTTACTAAAAATCCAATTCAACATTCAAGATCTAAACATATTGAAATAAGACATCATTTTATAAGAGAACATGTTCAAAACAAAGATATAATTCTTAACTATGTTTGCACTGAAAATTAATTAGCTGATATCTTACAAAGGCCCTTAGTGAGGATAGATTCTGTAAAATTAAGAGAAATCTAGGAATTCTTGATCCATTTGCCTAAATATTCTCCAATTCCAAGGAATCGATGTCAAAATTTCTTTGAGCTCAATTTTTATCATCTCTCTTGGACCTAAAAGCTCAAGATTATCATTCTCACAACTTGTCATTGAGCAAAAATTTTTCTCCCAAAATTTTGAATTTTTTCAGAATTTATTCATATTTTTTCTGAAATTTTATGAATCATGAGTTGACCCCCTAGGGTTGACCCAATGGCATACTTGAAATTCTTGGCCAACTTCCCACGGGTTCATTCCTTTTTAACTTAAAGCCCGTTCATGAGCCGACCCCTCCTTCTTCTTCATCTTCCTCCCTCCAAGACTCGTCGTCCTCATCTTCGTTCTCTCCAAAACCAAGGATTTAGCCCAAGATCATTCTCCCATCACCTCTCCACCTCAAATCACCCCTTGGGAAAGGAGCTTTTCGCATCTTTCTCCCTTGACTGAAGCGGTTGGAGCGTGCCCTAGCTTCCACCGTTCTTCTCAAAATCATGATTTCTCTCCGCCAAAATCCCTTTTCATCTTCTAATAACCCTCCTTCTCCTCACCCATTTGATCTTCTGAGTCTCCTTGCTTGCTCTTGTGGTGAGAATGGCCCCAAAGATGAAACTCCCTCAAAGAAGGAAATCAGTCCGTGAGCTGGAAGAAGGCGTCCGTAGGAAAAGGCAAGCTTCTCAGACCTCCTCTGCTCCCATTCCGGCTTCAGCATCTGCACCAGGTCCCTCTCAGTCTCCTCTTAGCTCTAGCAAAATTCTTCTCTCTGACAGAAAGGTAGAAACCGGCAAGAATGTGGACTTTAGATTCTTTGAAAAAGAAGGTTTCTCCTTTGGGTCAAAGATCAAAAACCAAGGTTGGAGATTTTACTGTTCTCTCAAGGAAGTTACATATGTAGACTTGGTTAGAGAGTTTTATCTAAATCTGCACTACGGCAATGGAACAGTAACTTCTACTGTTAAGGGAATTGATATCTACTTAGATCCTATTATTTTGGGAGAGATTCTACATTTGCCCTGTGAGGGATATTCTAACATGGAACTCGCAGTGAAGGAAGAAGGGATCAATGTAATTTTAGGAGGAACTTACTCGGGAAGTCTAAATAAATTAGAAGCCAAAATCTTGTCAATTGAAATGAGAATTCTACATCAATTAGTGACAAAGCTTTTCTTCCCGAGAAGTGGTAGACATGACCTCCTTTCTGGCCGAGACATATGTATAATGTTTCATGTGATCACCCAAACCCCCTTAAACCTCCCTGCTTTAATGATTGAGGCCATGAGAGAAACACTGAATAGATCCAAGGCACATCTGCCTTTTGGTATGGCCCTCACACTGATTTTCAGGAGGTTTGGAGTCAGTTTTGAGGGGGAGGCATCTGCTAAGCTTTCTCACGCTGACACCATCAACCAACACACTCTGCACCGCATGGAATTCACTAGGATTGATGGTGGTTGGATCAAGGGTACAGAAGAGAGAGCTGAGGATAGAGTTGAGGACAGAGTTGAGGAAGAAGGTCCCTCATCACCTCTCCATGACTTCAGGGCAGCATCTCCAGATATCCAGTTTGTTTCAGATCCAGAGGCTGGCCCTTCAGAGTCCACCAGGAGGCACACACCAGTTCAGCAGCCAGACAGCAGAGCACCTCCCTCAGAGTTCAGATTGGCTGATGATCAGATTAAGCAGATTTCTCAGCGTGTGGCTTCATTACTTTCTCGTCAGTGGAGCACTTCTGCGTTTGCACTGAGATCCACATCATTAGATGCATCTGATCAGACCTTGATCCCCCATATCTCCACTGTATTTTAGATGATCACAGATCAGTCAGTTCAGATTCAGCAGCTCGAGGATTACATTTTGAGACTGACTGGGAGAGTACTTGACTTGCAGGGGCAAGTCTTAGCTTTGGCCCATCCTCAGCCATAGGAGTGCACTATTGAGGTCACAGACCTAACTGCGGAGGCTGGCAGACTCAAAGGTGTTTTGGAGGGTGGTTTTGATTTCTTAAGGAGAGAGATCAGAGGCTCAAGTGAGCATGCTTCTACACAGTTCACTGCACTGCTTCAGTCTGTTTCGAGAGCTCTGAACGTTCTTGATTCCATCAGGCTCTCTCTTGCAGTCCAGTCTATGGCCTCTCAACCTTCAGGATCATCTCGCCCACCTACTCATGCCAGCACCTCCACTCGTGGCAGAGGCAGACGGGGTAGAGGATGAGTCCTTGGTCGTGATCCATCATCTCCCCACCCCATCTCTGATATATCTGATTCTGATCCATAGAGTCATGAGCTCTACTAGATCCTTGTTGTTTAGTCATGTCTGTTGTTCTTTCAAGGATCTGTCTCTTGGGCCATGTAATGATGTTAACTAGTTGACTTTTATATTATGAAATATGTATTGAAACAACTATAGTTTTAATCATCTTTTAATTATATATCTACTCTTTGTAATGGTATCAATCATCTCTTGATTATATATCTTCTCTTTGTTGCTAATTCATATCTATGGTACTCAATGGCATATTTTGTTTTATGATTGCTGTATTCAGGGGGAGTAAACATTAATGATTAGCACAAGAAGTTTGAAGAAACACTAAAGAGAAAATGTATTCAAAAAAGAGGGGGAGTTAACAATGTTTGATGATGTCAAAAAGGGGGAGAAATTAAAGAAAAATATCAAAAGCAAGATTATTAAATGACTTAAAAATACAATGAGTGAATTGCTAAGCAAAAGTATCAAAAGAAAGATAAATAAAAGACTTAAAAATAAAATGAGTGAATTGAAAAAAATTAAAATATCAAAAACACGATTGATAACAAAATGAGTGAATTGCTAAGCACAAAGCAATTGAGCAACCTTTAAAATTATTTCTAAGACATGCTCTGATATGCTTTAAAATTAGACATGCTCTGATACATCTTAAAATTTGACATGCTCTGATATGCTTTAAAATTAATTCTTAGACATGCATTGATACACTTAATTATTAAACATGCTCTGATACTAAAACTAAATAATCAAATGAGAATGAGCGAATTTTCAAGATGCTAAGAAATTTGAAAAACAAGCAAATGAGCAAATGAGATATTCTCAAACACGCAATTTTCAAATCCTAATGTAAATTCTGCTTTGCTCTGATAACAAAAATAAATTTTCTACTCTGATACCAAAATCACATAATCAAATGAGCAAATTTTCAAATCATTAAGCAATAGGCAAATTATTTATGCAAATGGGCACATGTATCACATGCCAAAAGAATCAATCTTCTTTTCAAGCAAATGCACTTATAAGTTGGTAGTAAATTTTCTATTTATCTTCAAACTACCTATAATGCATTTTATTGAAATTCATGATCATTGATTCATATAAATGCTTTTGTTCAAATATTTTGTCATCATCAAAAAGGGGGAGATTGTTGCTCCTTAGATTGATTTTGATGATTACAAAGCAGTTGAAGGGGTACTAATATTTCTCACTTGAAAAAGTCTTATTGCTCTTCAGGGGCAAAATTATAATTTTACCAAAATCCTGATTTGATAGTATCAAATGATAGAACAAAAGATTTGTGATCCAATGATAAAAATTTTATTGATTTTGGACTTGTATTTTGAAAGATATGCATGATTGAAAATCATGAGTCGACCCATGAGTTGACTCATGGCACATGAGATGACTGGCACGCTGAATTTTTTGGCCGGCACAGACTTGGCACACCCTGTGAGTCGACCCATGAGTCGACCCCCAAGGCATGAGTCGACTCATGAGTCGACCTCTGTGGGTCTTTTTGTCAGTTTTACAGAACCATGGATCCCGTTCACTTCTGTGATGATTTTTCACAGAGGTCGACCCATGAGTCGACCCCCAGGCATGAGTCGACTCATGAGTCGACTCCTGTGACGGGATTTTTTCGTAACGACTAATTTTTAACCCGTTTTAAATACTTTTAATGCTTATTTAATGCAGTATAACGGCTCTTTTTCAGCCTAGAATATTTTTCACTATTTCTTAAAGCTATAAAAGGGACAAAAAGATGAAAATCAACAAGAAGAAAAGAGAGAAGAATCAAGAAGAGAGATTTTGAAAAAAGAATTTCAAGCAAACTTTTCAGCCCTAAGCAAAAGCTCACTCAAAGCATTCAAGAAGCCTTTGATCCAAGCTCACCAACTCCTCAAGTGCACATTCTAGTCTCCAACCACCTTGAGAAAATCAAAAAGGGCCTTCTTCTTCTTGAGTAAAGAGTATTTAAAGTCTCATACGCTCATTAAAGGAGCTTTCTTTGTGCTTACTTGTGCTATTCATTGTTATACTTTGTTTGTGTTATTGTTTTTGTTTTGGAAGGGTTCCAAAATAAGAGAAGATTGATCCGAACCTTGAATCGGAGTGTATAGGATTGGCTTGTACCTGAAAAATAAGTGGACTAGCTTGGAATAGCTAGAGTCAGAGTTTTCGACATTTGTATTCGGGTTGAATACAAGATTAGTGGATTGAAATTCCCAAGTAGGAGCTTGGGGAGTGGATGTAGGTGCAAGGTTGGCACCGAACCACTATAAATCCTTTTGTTTGGTGTGTGTCTAATTGCTCTTCTTTATCTCTTCATTATTCTCTTGCATTCTTGCTCTTGCTATTAGCCTTGAATTAATTCTACTCACCCTATTTATTTAGCTTTGTCAAATATTTCTCACAAGTCATAAGTTAAGCTTAAAATTTTTAGAAACCCAATTCACCCCCCCTCTTGGGTTGCATAGCTGGGCAACACGGCCTACAACACATCATAGAGTATATAATGCTCCCCACACTAGAGGCATATAGTACTCTCTCCATCTTCTGAGCCTCCAGCTCAGTCTTTGACGACATAGTCTTTGAGAGTCTAAAGTGCCCGACAAGTGGCAGCTCTATCGATTTTGCATCCATCATCCCATATCTCTCCATGACCTTTCTTATGTAGCCTCCCTACGATAAGTGTAATAGCCACTTGGATCTATCTCTGCTGATCTCTATGCCTAGGATTTTCTAAGTAGGCCCCAAGTCCTTCATCTCAAACTTTCGAGATAAAGCTTCTTTCAACTCCTGCACAACCTCCTTACTCTTGCATGCAATCAATATATCATCCACATACAAAAGTAAATATATCCTAAATCCATCATTCAGAGATCTAACATATACAAATGGATCGTAATCACACTTGGAAAGGCCAATACTCCTTACATAAGTATCGAATCGCTTGTACCACTGTCTAAGAGACTACTTCAATCTGTATAGCAATTTTTTTAGTAAACAAACCATTCCATCTGACCCAAATTTTTTAAATCTCTTTGGCTGCTCTAAATAAATGCTCTCCTCCAAATGATCATGAAGGAATGTCATCTTCACATCTATCTACTCTAATTTCTGATCCTATGCTGCTATAATGCTCAACGGCACCCTGATAGATATATGCTTGATGATCGAAGAGAATACCTCTGTATAATCAACTTCTTCTCTCTATGAGTACTCTTTGGCTACTAGTCTAGTCTTATATCTCACTCCACCTTACTTTGAAGGTGCCTTCTTTCTGGTATAAACTCATTTGAAGCCAATGGATCGAGCATCCTCTAGTAAATCCACTAACTGCCATGTTCGGTTCTTATTAAAAGACTCCATCTGTTCCATCATGGCCTGCATCCATGAATCTTAATCCGAACTCTCCATGGTCTTCTCAAAGGTCTCTAGATCACCAATAACAGTGATGAGAGTATAAAAGATCATCTCATCAATGCCATACCTAATCAGTTTATGAACAGTGCACTTTGGCTTGTGCAGTGCCACTTCTCTTACTGTATCCTGCAAGTCTGCTGCCTGTGGCTGCCTTTGCATTTCCTCCCAGACAACATCCTCTCCTTAGTAATCATCCACAGGGTATGACCTTGCTTTCCCAACTCCACTTCAAATTGAACATGTTTCGAGCTCGAAGTTGAAAGCAAATCACCTGACTGCAGTGACTTCTGTCCTAAACTATTTTTCCTACTCCATCCACACTTCCTGGCTTCCTTAAGATATTTTTTCATCAAATATCACATTTCTACTAATGACACATTTTTGAAAATATGAATCCCATAATATGTAATCCTTCACACCTGCAGGATATCTAATGAAGATCATCTTTTGTGATTTCAGGTCCAACTTACTCCATTCGGCTTCCTCCACCAAAGCATAAGCCAGACAGTCAAACACCTTCAGATGGCCAAGTTTCACTTTCTTTCCACTCTAGACTGCCTTTGGAAGTCCTCCATTGAGTGATCTATGAAGAGATATGTTAATAAGAAAATAAGCAAATATTAGAGCATCACCCCAAAAATATTTGGGTAGTGATGCTTGTAGCCTCAAGCTCCTGGCCTTCTCAATTAGTGTCCGATTCATCTCCTCTGTGACACCATTCTACTGAGAGGTCATCCTCACTATATAATGATATTTAATGTCATTTTTCTTACAGTATCTCTTGAACTCTAGGCTTGTATACTCTCCTCCATTATCAGATCTTAAACACTTCACTGGCTGCCCTATCTCCTTCTCCAACTCAGCTCTCTAGACCTTAAATCAGGCAAACACCTCTAATTTTTTTCTGATCAGATGCATCCAAACTCTTTTGAAGAAGTCATCTATAAAAGTGATAAAGTATCTAGCTCCATCTCAAGCTACAACAGGTGTCGGTCCCCATATGTCTGAGTGAACAAGCTCCAAAATAGTTTCACTCCACTTGAAACTACTAGCAAACTTTATCCTGTGCTATTTGTCATAGATACAAAGCTCACAAAGATCATCATCCTCCTTCTTGAGTACTGGAATCAATCCTCTCCTACTCAATTCTATGAGCCTCTGGTTACTCATGTGACCCATACGATAGTGCCACAGCTGGTAGGCAAGCTGCTCCTCCTATGCTGCTGCAGAAGCCTTCGCACTATCGATAACCATAAGCCTTCCATTCTATACAGGTTATTGCAAAGTCTTCTCCCTTTCATCACTACCAAAGCACCCTTGAAGATCTTCAAATACCCACTCTCTGACTGACAACTGAAAGCATATCCCTATTTCTCCAAGTAACCTAGGGATATCAAATTTTTCTTCAGTTTCAACATATATTTCATATTGATAAGTGTCCGTATGACTCCATCATACATCCTCACCCTGATAGCACCAACATCAGCCACTCTACAAGAGTGATCATCTTCAAGACTCACACTACCACCATCTAATTTCTCATAGAAGACAACCAATCATGATGTACAGTGTAGTGGTGGGAACATGCTGAATCAAGTATCCAATAGCTATCAAACTCTACTATCCCAACTGATACTACCAGTAGATCATCTTCACTATTTTCAGATGACAGAGCACCACTCCCACTAGTTGATCCAACCTTGTCCTTCCCCTTCTCATTCTTTAGAAGTGGACAATTCCTTCTTAGATAATCAGACTGATGACACTTGTAGCATTTCACAGCCTTCAAATTTTTTCAAGACTTCGATGCCCTTAGACTTATCTTGAGTCCTCTTCTTAGGTCTCTCTTACCTCTCATTCATAGCAAGAACCTTTGAGTCAGGACTACCTTTACATAGCTTCTCTTGCTGCTCATCTAACCTGAGAACTCCAACTACTTTCTTAAAATTTAGGATCCCTTTCCCATACACCAAAGTAGTGATGAGACCATCATAAGAAACTGACAACAAATACAACAATAGGAGATCTCTATCCTCCTCATCAATCTTCATATCAAGGCTCATGATATCCAAGCCAACTTGATTGAATTTCTGGATGTGGATAATCAAATCTTCTCCTTTGGGCATCCTCAAACTATACAGTTGCTTCTTCAACCACAACTTGTTTGTCATGTTCTTGCCCATGTATGTGTTCTCAGGCTTCTTTCAGAGTCCTTTTGGTGTGGTCTCTGTGTTAATCTCAGACAAAACCTCATCAGCAAGGTACATTTTAATTATGCTAAAAGTTATTTCCTTCAATTCCTACCATTCTTCAATAGAAATCTTTTCAGACCTATCTCAAATCAAGATCTTGTAAATTCTGTTCTGAACTAACAAATCCTTCATCCTTTGATGCCAAAAGATGAAATTTTTCTTGCCATCAAACTTTTCAAAGTCTATTTTAAGGGTACTTGATGCCATTCCACACAGATTTTAAGTCCAATACAAAAAATACTCACAAATCTATGTAATTCTAAGTAAAACAGGATAGATTACTCAAGATCAAGGCAAATCTTCACCCAAATCAGGCATCCAAGATCTTTCCTCCATCAGATCAAGCTCCAGAGCTCTGATATCAATTATTGCTGTTGTAATCCAGGTGGTGTGCCCAAGGCCCAGGGGACCAAGGCTAAGGCCAAGGTCCATCATTCATGAGGGCTTCATGGAGGCTCTAGGGCTAGTTGGGCCCTAGGTTGAAAGGCTGTGGGCCTTTCGGGTTCTTGAGGTCTAGATTATGTGGGCCTCAAGGGACCAACTCTTTATGGGCCAGGTCTGGGCCCAGGATAGATAAGATTAGGTCGAGTCATGGGTGTACATGGGCTTGGGTTAACCTAATCTCCCATAGAGTTGGTCAAGAGAGTTTTGGGTTTGGGTCACTTGACCCTGTGTTTATATATACATGTACTTGTATAGGTTTGATTAAGCTAAGAAATACGAAAACTCTTTCTCCCAAATCTCTCTCTCTCTTCTCCCTCTCTCTCCAGCTATTTTTCATGCCCCAGGAGAAAGAAATCCTAGGGTTTCTTGCCGCTAGGTCCATAGAAGGCAGGAAAAGCAGGGGAGGCGCTAGCCCCTCCCCCTTTGTGCCGCCAACCCTTTTGTCTCTCCCTCTCTTGCAGCCATCCAAACATCAGGTCCAAGACCTAAAATCTCTTGCGAAGAGGTTGGTACAAGTTTCTCTCAGATCTGGAGTTGATATGAGGTCGTTTGAGACACGGGTGAGATCTCCATCAACAGATCTACAGGAAAGGCTGCAGCAGGATAGATCTGCAAGGTCTGGTTCTATCTACTTTTTTCTTATCTAGAGTACCACAATTTGAGATCTATAAATTGGAAGACCTCGATCCAGGCCTGATCTAGTTGGGTACCAGATCTTGGATTTTTTAAAGGTGATCTTAGAGGCATTCTTCATCTGGAACGAAAGGCTGACGAAGAAGACAGCAACCAGGCTGATTTCATCAAGGGCCTTCGATCGAGTCCAGAAGTCTCCAGATTTGTTCGTTGCTGGTTCCACTGCACCCAAGGTCCATGGGAGGAGCTGGGATCATGCTCCAATAGTTGGTATCATAGCCACGATGGTGAGGAAGCGGTTCCAAGTGTGAGAAGTTGAAGATCCCAAGTGCTGAAAATTTTTAGCAAGATACCATCAAGGTATATTCTACACTTCTTGATTTTATATTGCTTGTTTGGCTTGGATCTAGTCATGGAAAGCAATATGAAGGTCAATTTTGAGAAGTTTGATGGCAAGGGAAATTTTTTCATATGAAAAATTTGGGTGGAGGACCTTCTGGTGCAAGTAGATCTGGATCAGGCTTTGGATGAGAAGCCTGAGGGAATGACAGATAGACAGTGGGCATCGTTAGAGAAGAAAGCATGCTCGATGATCAGAGGATATTTGGCAGATGCGGAATTGTATTCGGTGCTGGAAGAAAAGACCCCGAAGGGCCTTTGGTCAAAGTTGCACACCATATATATGGGGAAGAATATGTGCAACAAGCTAATGCTGAAGAAGAGGTTGTACAGTCTTCGGATGCAAGAGGGATCTGATGTGATTGGCCACATTCAGAGGTTCGACCAGTTGTGCACGGAGTTGATGAATATCGGAGTGAAGCTGGATGAGGAGGACAAGTCCCTGTTGCTTTTGTGTTCGCTGCCAGGATCATATGACTCTTTGGTGACTACACTGCTCTACGGCAAGGAGACTCTGGAATATGAGGACATGATCTCGGTGCTGAGGTCTAATGAGCAAAGAGAAAAGTTGACCAGAGATCGAGCTCTCTAGGAGGGTTTGACAGTAGGGGAGAGGACAGGTAGAGACAGAGGCAAAAGCAAGTCCAGGGGGCGGTCCAAGTCCAGGAAGGGAAAGAAAGAGATGAAATGCTTCAAGTGCAACGAGTTCGGGCACTTCAAGCGAGAATATCCACTATGGAAGAGCAAGAAGGGAGAAAAAAGTGGCTCAGAATCAGTGAGTGCAGTTGCTGGGCAGTAGGTGGAGGATGATCTACTTGTGGTATCAGATGGTCACAGGCATTACACAGAGGAGTGGACACTAGACTCTACGTGCTCACATCACTACACACCACATAGGTCTTGGTTTGCGACATACACCAAGACAGATGAGAGATCAGTGACTCTAGACGATAATCATCCTTGCAAGGTGGCTGGGATAGGGACAGTCAGGGTGAGGATGTTTGATGGGATTGTGAGGATATTGACAAATGTAAAGCACATCCCGAAGCTGGAAAAGAATCTGGTGTCACTAGGCTACTTGGAGCGTAGTGGATACAGCTTCAGCAGTAGGACTAGAAGCGGAGTACTGAACATCTCCAATGGAGCTATGGTGGTGATGAGAGGCAGGAGGTTGGACAATAACCTCTATCGCATGGAGGGATCTGTGGTGACCGGAGAGTCTGATGCAGCAGTTGCAGCACAGGACTAGCAGGGGGCTTACAAGATGTGGCACTACCGCCTAGGCCACATGGGTGACAAGGGGCTGAGGGAGTTGAGCAGGAGAGGACTCATCTCTAATCTGGAGGATGGTGCTACAGGAGAGATCTGTGAGCCTTGCCAGATGGGAAAGAAGAAGAGCATTCAGTTCAACATCAGTACAACCCGCAGTGCAGCCCCTCTGGAGTTAGTACACACGGATGTGTGGGGACCAGCCCCAGTTTCAGCTAGGAATGGGGCCAGATACTTCATGACCCTGATTGATAATTTCTCAAGAATACTTTGGATTTACTTCATGAGAGAGAAGTCAGAGGTCTTCACCAAGTTCAAGATCTGGAGAGCTGAGGTGGAGAAGGAGCAAGGGAGGAGCGTGAAGTGTTTGAGGTCAGACAATGGCGGAGAGTACACCAGCAAAGAGTTCCAGGACTACTGTGAGGAGTGTGGGATCAGGAGACACTTCTCAGTTAAGGAGACTCCACAGCAGAATGGGGTGGCCGAGAGGATGAACAGAACACTTCTGGAAAAGGCACGATGCATGAGGCTGCAGGCAGGGCTTCCAAAGGCGTTCTGGGTTGACACAGTTGACGTAGCGGGTCACTTGGTCAATCGGTCACCTCACACCAGGTTGGATGGCAGTCTTCCAGAGGAGGTGTGGTCTGGGAGGATAGTTGGGCTGGGCCATCTACGGGTATTTGGGTGCATGGCCTATGTGCACATTGGAGCTGGTGAGTGGAGCAAGCTAGATGCCAGATCATGCAAGATGGTGTTTCTAGGCTATCCGTGAGGAGTTAAGGGATACAGGCTGTGGGATCCCTTGGAAAAGAAGGTCATCATTAGTCGGGATGTGACTTTTGATGAGGAGTCAGTCCTACAGAGGCGAGCAGGCATGGAGGAGCAGCAGGAGCAGGAGGAGGTCCAGCAGGACGCTGCTGGACAGCTTACCTCTTTGATTTTGCCTCTTGCAGGTACTACAGGAGGACATGACATTCAGGTGGAGCACCTACCTAAGATGTCTCCACAGGTGGAGAGGACTCAGACGGATGATCGAGGCAGAGAGGTCCAGTAGGAACGAGCTGGATCGAGGACTGATATCGGTGTTGCCCTACACAAGCCCAAGAGGACCATCAGGCAATCGGACTGATATGGCTTCGAGGAGATGCTGTCATATGCCCTGGTGATAGTGAATGGAGACCCATATATGTATCAGGAGGCTATTGAGAGTCAGGACAGAGAGCGGTAGGTCCAGACGATGTCCGAGGAGATGCAGTCTCTCCACCAAAACCAGACGTGGCGATTGGTGCAATTGCCACAGGGAAAGAGACCCATTGGCTGCAAATGGGTCTACAGTCGTAAGGAAGGGCCTTCAGAGCAGGGAGGTATCAGATTCAAGGCGAGGTTAGTGGCCAAGGGATACTCCCAGAAGGAAGGCATCGACTTCAGCGAGGTCTTCTCTTCCGTCGTCAGACATACTTCCATCAGAGTGTTGCTAAGTATTGTAGCAGCTCAGGATTTAGAGCTGGAGCAGATGGATGTCAAGATGGCGTTCCTCCATGGGTATTTGGAGGAGAGGATTTACATAGAGCAGCCATCCGATTTCAAGGATCCAGGATCAGAGGGAAAGGTTTGTTTGTTGCAGAAGTCGCTGTACAGGCTGAAGCAGTCACCGAGGCAATGGTACAAGCGGTTCGACTCCTATGTGCGCAGCATTGGACTTTTCAGGTGCGAGTTTGATCCTTGTGTTTATGTTCAGTCTCTTGAGGATGGTTCTAGGGTGTTCCTACTCTTATATGTGGATGACATGCTTATAGCATGCAAGAGTAGGAAGGTTGTGCAGGATCTGAAGGCATCCTTATCTCGGGAGTTTGAGATGAAGGATTTGGGCCCTGCAAGGAAGATCCTAGGCATGGAGATTTTCAGGGACCGAGCTCGGAGGGTGCTGCATCTATCTCAGGGGGGCTACATACAAAAGGTCTTAGAGAGGTTTGGGATGAAGGGAGCAAAGCCAGCGAAACTACCACTTATCGATCACTTCAGACTCTCGAAGACCATGGCGCCACAGACTGAGGTGGAGGCTCAGGAGATGGAGTTGGTTCCTTATGCTTCAGGAGTTGGGAGCTTGATGTATGCGATGGTCTGTTGTAGGCCAGACATCGCTCATGCAGTGAGTCAGGTTAGCAGGTTCATGACGTAGCCTGGCAGGGAGCACTGGAGAGCTCTGAAGTGGATATTCAGATATTTGACGGGTTCAGTTGGAGTTGGCATCTGCTACGGACAGTGAGGAGGTGCAGTGGGATACTCTGACATGTCCAGGGAGGCTCAGGGGCTGATTGGCAGTTATGTAGATGCAGACTTCGATGGAGATGTGGATACCCAGAGGTCTACGACAGGCTTCATCTTTAGCCTGTATGGAGGTCCTATTTCTTAGAGATCGAGTCTGCAGCCTATCATGGCCCTATCCACTATAGAGGCAGAATACATCGGGCTGACAGAAGTAGCTAAGGAGGCAATTTGGCTGAAGGATTTGTTGACGGAGATGGGCCTTACTCAGGAGGCCATTAGAGTGCACTGTGACAGCCAGAGTGCACTTCTATTAGCACAGAACTCAGTCTATCATGCAAGGACAAAGCACATTGACATTTGGTATCATCAGATTAGGGAGCTTGTGGAGGATGGCGAGGTGGAGCTGGTAAAGGTACACACCAAGGAGAACCCAGCTGATGCACTTATGAAGGTACTTCCACGGGATAGCTTTCAGAGATGTGTTGAGCTGATTCGGCTGATGGACAGAGTGGAGCTGGTTGAGGCCTTGGGACACCAAGGTGGAGATTGTTGTGATCCAGATGGTGTGCCCAAGGCCCAGGGGACCAAGGCTAAGGCCAAGGTCCATCATTCATGAGGGCTTCATAGAGACTCTAGGGCTAGTTGGGCCCTAGGTTGAAAGGCTGTGGGCCTTTCGGGTTCTTGAGGTCTAGGTTATGTGGGCCTCAAGGGACAAACTCTTTATGGGCCAGGTCTGGGCCTAGGATAGGTGAGATTAGATCAAGTCATGGGTGTACATGGGCTTGGGTTAACCTAATCTCCCATAGAGTTGGTCAAGGGAGTTTTGGGTTTGGGTCACTTGACCCTGTATTTATATATACATGTACTTGTATAGGTTTGATTAAACCAAGGAATACGAAAACTCTTTCTTCCAACTCTCTCTCTCTCTTCTCCCTATCTCTCCAACTATTCTCCATGCCTCAGGAGCAAGAAACCCTAGGGTTTCTTGCCGCTAGGTCCATAGAAGGCAGGAAAAACAGGGGAGGAGCTAGCCCCTCCCCCTTTGTGCTGCCAACCCTTTTGTCTCTCCCTCTCTTGCAGCCATCCAAACATTAGGTCTAGGACCTGGAATCTCTTGTGAAGACGTTGGTACAAGTTTCTCCCAGATCTGGAGTTGATCTGAGGTCGTTTGAGGCACGGGTGAGATCTCCATCAACAGATCTATAGGAAAGGCTGCAGGAGGACAGATCTGCAAGGTCTGGTTCTATTTACCTTCTTCCCTATCTAGAATATCCCAATTTGAGATCTATGAATTGAAAGACCTCGGTCTAGGCCTGATCTACTTGGGTACCAGATCTTGGATTTTTTAGAGGTGATCTTAGAGGTGTTCTTCATCTGGAACAAAATGCTGACGAAGAAGACAGCAACCAGGCTGATTTCGTCAAGGGCCTTCGATCGAGTCCAGAAGTCTCCAGATTTGTTCGTTGCTGGTTCTGCTGCACCCAAGGTCCATGGGAGGAACCAGGATTGTGCTCCAACAATTGCCAAGATTGAATCTTCCCTTGCTAATTGTAGATCGCAGAAGCAATAATAAGAATGGGAGAAAAATCTTGATGGTAGATCAGATTAGGCCTAAAAGAACCCTAGGCATGAGGAAGAAGAGAGGAGAAACATGAGAGAGGGAGAGATAGCAATTAGGGAGAAAAAGTTTCTATTCTGATTTCATTCCATCAAAACTATATACAAAATTATATATATACATGGTCAATTTGACCCAAACCAAAAACTTCCCCAGCTAATCCAATTTGGTACAATTCTCAAGCCCATGTACACCCATATCTTGCCTTGCACACCCATTAGACTAAACCCCTAGTCTAATCCTTGGATTAGCTCCTTAAGACCTCCAAAATCAAGATCTTAAGTTACTATAGTTAAGCCCAATTCTAGCTCAAACTAGAATCTCGAATAGGTTCTGTTCGTACCGTTGACCCAGCTCTATTAGGGTCTGAGCCAACTCTGGCATGCCTTTTAGCAGTGTGTCAAAAAATGCTACTTTTTGTTCTCCTATCAGAGCCGGCTCAAACCCTCTCGATCAGGATCCAAGGTCGAGCCAGCTTGACAGCTGTGTCATTCACTGGTACCAAAAATATAGCTCTCTATCTGCTTTCGAGCTGACTATATCAGAGCTCGAGCTGACTCAACTGCTAGCTGATGCCCCTGATGCTTCTTTCACATCTTATCCTTTCTTTATCAGTTTTCAAGGCTTGGAAGCACCACACCTGAGCTCACAGAAGGTTTATGATTAAGTAATTCAATGGCTAAGATTAATCTTAGGGTAATAAGCAAACATCTCACTTGGTTCAACCATCTTATAAAGAAAGAGCCCTTAAACTTCTCAGGTTTGATGGCACTATGCTCATCAAAAGAAGCCATGTATAGAGTATTAGTTGATTAATAGATTCTGGAGATACAATTTTTCATAATTTTATCATATATAGTTAAGTATTTAATAAACAACTTACAATAATATTGCACTAGGTTTTGAACTTCAAAATTTAAATGTAATAAATGGACTAATTAAAAGAAAATAAGAGCAAGAATATTGAATGATTGTGTAGTAAGTAATGAGAGTAGTTATTCTAAATGGAATAGAAATATAGGTTTCAAAACATGAATCCAGTATTTATAACACAATAAAGTGTTTTTGTGGGATTTTTCAAAATTTTGAATTCAAATTTGAAAATTAAGGAGAGATCTAAATCTTTTTTTGACATATTGAAGAAAAGATTTTTTTTAACTTTTACATTGTTATCAAAGTAGTTAAAATAATTTATTTAAGATTTAAATAACTACTAGGAAACTTTTGCACTACTTCTAGTGCATTAGAAAGAGGAATTTCCTTTGTTTTAAATTGATTTAGTAATTTATGCACAAAGTCAAGCAATAGATTTTAAAGGGGTGCTTGGTTTGTGAGCGGAATCAGAATCGGAATGGGAATCGAAATGGTTTAGAATCAGAATCAAAATGATCACATTCCCCAAAGTGCTTGATTCGTGACTAGAATCAAAATTGAAATCGAAATTGAAATGAAAATTTGAATCCATAGAGTAGAGTAGAGATTGAGTTCTATATAGATTGAGCCATTCCCATTGCACCCTGAAATCGAAATCGAAATGAGACACCTTTCAACCAAACGATTGGAATGGGAGTCATCCATTTCCATTCTGATTCCAAACCTCCACATAAAGTTGATATGGTAACTAAGATACATTCTGTAACTCCTTGATATAATTGGGCTAGGCTAGATCAACTTCGACTGATGTAAAAGTTGGGCCAAACAAACTAGAAGGGGCCAATTTCTGAGGTCACATGTCATCCGACACACGAAATAAAGTCCCATAGCTTAGCTGGACAACCATTCAGCTCAGCAACAATTGTAGACAAAGTAGAGCACATGTACCTCAGGCAATGGTCCTATGCTTCACATGAAAATAAACTCCTCCCATTATGAGTTAAAGCCTGAAATTACAACCCTAGATCGTTATAGTGCATGCTGGGAGCTACTGCATGTCCTATACAGTTACAACATATCCCAGATGGTTACAGCACGATCCTGAATGATTATAGCACGTCTCTCGTTAGTTATTGCTAAGGCTGCAAATGGGTCGAGTTGACCCATGATCTGACCTAGTCCGACCCGCTTGGACCGATCTAACCCATTTTAAAAGACCCATGGGGCTGGATCAAATTCTAAAATTGAATCCATTCAATATTCCAGGTCGGGTCTGGGTTTACTGAATATTAGGACCCAACCCGATCCGATCTAAATTCAGTACTGAATTCAATATGTAAACTATAGAGCAAATAGAGTGGGATTAGATTTCAAATGTTATTATAGTATTGTTATTTTTTATATAGTTTTACTCAATTTGATCATGAGATTTTGAGAAATTGATTATAAATTAATAGCTAAGATAAAATAATATTTATTTTTTTTATCATAAACTTTGCATATGTTAGTTTATCATACGATCCAAGCCTGATTAGAATTTGGGTTTGAGCCGAATCCAAATTTTTTAGATTGAGATTGGACTGTACATGGATCCAATCCGATCCAAAAAATCCAATGGGACAGATTTTTTGATTATGGATCCAATCCGATCTGATCCGATTTTCAATTGGATTGGGTCTGGATCCAACATTAGGATCCGATCAAGGAACCAGGTCAGATCGGCATCACTCATGATCCAGTCCGATCTGACCCATTTACACCCCTAGTTATTGCATGACCACAGTTCATTATAGCATTACTTTAGATGATTGGAGCATGACCTTCAAAAGATTCCGAATTCCATGGCTATATATAGATCCAAAAATCCCTATATGAAAGGTATGACATCAATGAGACTCACAAAGCTCTCACCCCTCCTATTCTGCTTCTTATCCCTCTTCTACAGCATCATAAAATCTTTCTTTAACTCAAGCATCGGAGGCTAAATCAGAGCCAACTCTGGCAAGCTCTTTAATTTGTTGCTATTTACAGATTGACAGAGGCAATCCATATTAGCAATCTGAAGATCGACAATAACACATATCATAAATTTTATTTCTTATTTTTGATCATAGTCTTCACTCCTATCATTTTTCTAAAACACATCTTAAGCCATTGAACTCTTAATTCACTAGACCCTAATGCTCCAATCACAAATCATGAAGCTCCCACTAAAAAGTGTGAAAAGGAGAACAGGAGGAATAAAGGAAGAATTTCAACTAATTAACTAGAAGAAAACGTCATCAGAGCAATGTGATCATAAGCTATTCATTTGAAATGATTGTAGCTTGGCTTACACCATCACCCACGTCATCCACTAGATATATCTTGCACCAACGCCATGGCTTCTTATTTGATGAAGACATAAGCACCGTGAATCTAGCTGTAGAAGCAGCGACAAGGATTGGAGATGGAGAGTTTCAGAGAGAGAAGCTCCAGAAGTTTTAGAGAGAGAAACCTCTCACTATTCTCCATTAACCATCCCTTTGAGCAAGCCCCGCAACACCTCTCCCATTGGCTTTCTGTCTGTCCCAACCATTCCAAACAACCTCCTTTTCCACAAAGACACTCCAAGCTTCCCAGAGAGAGCAACCACACTAAACTCACTACTCACCCTCCCTCCCCCCCCCTCTACCTACCTCCCCTCACCAGCTAAGCTATCATCGCCCACCCACAACCTCCGATTGCTCCCCAGCCTCTAGTATACGATTCACATCCTGGCAACCCGTCACCAATCTAAAGCAGACACCAACCATGTAACACCCAGCTTGTTGGGCCTTAAACCTAAAAGCCCAAAAAAAAAAAAAAAAAAAGAGAGAGAGAGACTCTCTCTCTCCTCTCTCTCTCTTTGATCTAAACCATTACTTTCTCTCTCTAAAATTAAACTTTTCTCTCTATTTTCTCTCTCTAAAACTTTCTCTCTCCTCTTTTCTCTCTCTAAGAAGACCTATGGATCCCATATTAGGCCATCTTTTCTCCTTCTAAGGACCTATGACCCCGAATCAATTCAGTGCCCGAGTGGTCTATCGGACTCGTCATCCAATCAATCACTTTCTGTTATTATTTAATTTATGGAATGAAAATTGATCCTGATTTAATATTTTAAATAGGATTACCTGATTTATTTAAGGAAGATTAAAGATCTAGGATGATTGAGGTTAGTGGATCTAATGCTCCTTATTTATTTTTAAATAATCATATTTTCATGCAAAGAATTATTGTTGATGAAATCATATTTTTCATAAAATAAGGATTAGCATATGTGATATGAAAAAGTATGTTTTATTATAAGCATTGATTTCATGAATGTATTTTATAAAAATAGCATGATTATGAAGCATAAATTTCATTATTTTTTCCATCTATGTATATATGTGTTTTAAGAAAAAGATATAATAATTTCAAAGGCTCTCAGATAGCTATGAACAAATCTCTTCCGGAAGGTCGACATCCGAAGCTAGCATCCATAAGAACACAGACCCTACCAGCGGGTATAAGTTGGCATACGAAACATGAACTTGTCGATTAAGAACACTGGCCCTGTCATGGATATAAAGTGACTATAGCACGAATATCTGTGAGCAAGATTTAAAAACATGACATAGACACATGATAAGACTGATTTTCAAAATATGTTTATGAAATGTTCATGATTTATGCATGCATAATTGGTTTATCACTTATTTTATTATATGCTCTATGAAATACTTTATTTTATATTATCTATTATTTTTTAAATATTATATTATTATAAAAAATTTATGCTGGATCCGATAAAGAAGTATAGGTTCTACTTACTGGGCTAGTATAGTTCATATTCTTTTTACTTTCTTTTTATTTGTACAAAGAAATAAGATTAGGACTGGTAAAAAGAATTCAGATTTGGAGATCTGCGATGCAGGCTTGGAAATTTTGTAAAGTTTAGATATATGATGATCACGAACTTATAGTAAATAATTATAGATTTTAAGATATAAATTTATATTTGATTTTGAATTTAGATGCTCTGAACTAATATTGGTTTAATTATTTGATGAATAATGAAATTGAATCTTTTATTTGATGGATTTTAGATGATTCTGATGGATTGACTTCGTGTTATTGTGGGCCCTATCCCTCGGTTGCATGGTCGTATTATGTCCCAGATTTGGGGTGTGACATTTAATGATATCAGAGCAATAGGTTTGATCATGGATAGACTTAAAAGTCTAAAAATAGATAGATAGATCTCATTTAGCTAGATCATATTTAATTAAATAAGAATAGATAATTTTTTTTTTAAAGTTTCTGTTGCTCATTTAAGGAAGTTAATTAATGCTAGTATTTTTAGATGGCGATGAGCAACAGAGGGAATGAAGTCTTGACAAATCCTATCAATAGAAAGAGAGGAGCAAGAAGAACTACGAGGAGAGACGCTAATCAGTCGACTGAGCATGTTCCTAATGCACCAGCCACTCAGGCTGATATTGCTGGAGTATGTCAAGTGGTGGCTCAGCTTATTCAGCAACAATAGCAGATGCAAGCTGCTTCTCAACCTGTACCATCTTTAGAGTCATATTATGAGAGGTTTAGAAGGCTTAATCCACCACTATTTGAGGGTAGACCTGACCCTCTAGTTGCAGAGATATGGATTCGAGAGATGGAAAAGATGTTTGATGCCTTGTAGTATCCCGAGAACGTGAAGGTCAGATTAGCTGTGCTTATATCAAAAGGGAATGCTAAGTTTTGGTGGACCGCAATAAAAGCTGCCTATGGGAATAATAATGACCAGCCCACTTGGAAAGAGGTCAAAAAGATATTTTATGACCAATACTTCTCTGGGACAATGAGATTAGTAAAGGAGAATGAGTTCTTGGCTTGGAGGCAAAAAGATAAAATGACAGTATTAGAGTATGCAAATAAATTTAATGAGTTAAGCCATTTCTGTCCCCAGCTTATGGAGTCCGAAAAGAGCAAAGTTAATAGATTTGAGCAAGGATTAAGATATGAGATTTAATCTCGATTGTCTTCTCACATTTTTAATGATTATAAAGATGTGTTAGAACGAGCTTTGAAAGTGAAATCAGAGAAAAAAAGATCAGAACAGGAGAAGAGTAACAAAAAGAGATTGAGACTAACAGAAAATTTAAATGATCAACAGAAAAATTCCACTAATATTGTAGAGAATAATAAAGAAGCTATGATCTGTGAATATTGTGGTAAAAATCATTATGGACCTTGTCTCAAAAAGCTAGGAGCATGTTTTTTATGCGGCAGAATAGGATATATGGTGCGAGATTGTCCTATTAAGAAAAAAAATAGTACAAAGACTTTCAAGCTAGCAGATCAGAAACAACAAGAAAATACACGGATATCCACTTTGACCCAATAAGGTGTCAGTACAAGCAATCAAGTAGTTTCAGGTACCATTCTAGTTACCCCATAGATGCTCATATGCTATTTGATTATGAATTTTCTAATTCTTTTACATCTTTCAAAAAAAAATCAAAATTAAATTATCTCATTTTAAATAAAAAAATTAGGATTTATAGAACCTGATTTAAGAGTATAGTAAAGATAGTATAAAGATTAAGATCCTTATTGGTAAAAGAGTGAGGATATATCAAATTTTGAAGATGAAATTTATTTTTAGGGGGAAAGAATGTAACACCCGGCTTGTTGGGCCTTAAACCCAAAAGTCTAAAAAAAATAAACAATAATAAAAAAATAAAAATTTGAAGAAGACTCCTGCAGGGAGTCTTCTTCCACCGTCGATGACTCCTAGTTGGAGTCGGGAAAGCCCGTCAGGGAGGAGTCAAACTCTTCCCCTCCTACTCTATTTAAAGGGGGCCCTTCTCCCTTCTTCCCATCGAGAAGTCTCAAAGCGAAAAGGCGAGGATCGCCGAAAATTGCTCGCAGAAGCCATCACCGTGCTCGCCGCAATTCCTCACCGGAGAGGTCATCAAAGTTCGAGGTAAGCCACGATCTCTCTTTCTCTCTTCTTTCCCTTCTTTCCTGTGCTTGTGAGCACGAGTGCCGGCGACTGGTGTCATCGGATTTTGTCGGGAAAGAAGTCTCCTGTTCCGCCCCTCTCTTTTCTTTAGTTTTCTGACGTCGGCAATCACCACCGACCACCGGCTTTGGTCCCTCCGAGCCTCGGGTGGGTCTCCCTCTTGCCACAGACCACCGCCGTGCTAGCTACGGCCTTGATCGACCGGTCAAAAGGGGGGGACGGTTCGGTCCCCTATTTTGCCAAAGAAGACCGTGGGAAGAAGAAGGAAGAAAAAGAAAAGAAAAAAAAAATTCTCTCTCTCTTTGATCTAAACAATTACTTTCTTTCTCTAGAATTGAACTTTCTCTCTCTAAAATTTTCTCTCTCCTCCTTTCTCTCTCTAAGAAGATCTATGGATCCCATATTAGGCCATCTTTTCTCTTTCTAGGGACCTATGACCTCGAATCGATTCAGTGTCCGGATGGTCTATCGAACTGGTCACCCAATCAATCACTTTCTGTTATTATTTAATTTATGAAATAAAAATTGATCCTGTTTAATATTTTAAATAAGATTATCTAATTCATTTAAGGAAGATTAAAAATCTAGGATGATTGAGGTAAGTGGATCTTATGTTCTTTATTTATTTTTAAATAATCATATTTTTTATGTAAAAAATTATTGTTGATGAAATCATATTTTTCATAAAATAAAGATCAACATATGTGATATGAAAAAGTATGTTTTATTATTAGCATTGATTTCATGAATGCGTTTTATGAAAATAACATGATTATGAAGCATGAATTTCATTATTTTTTTCATCTATGTATATGTATGTTTTAAGGAAAAGATATAATGATTTCAAAGGCTCTTAGATAGCTATGAATGAATACTTTCGGGAAGGTCGACATCCAGAGCTAGCATCCATAAGAACACAGGCCCTGCCAGCGGGTATAAAGTTGGCATACGAAACATGAAACATGAACTTGTCGATTAAGAACATTGGCCCTGTCACAGGTATAAAGTGACTATAACACGAATATCTGTGAGTAAGATTTGAAAACATGACATGGTCACATGACAAGAATGATTTTCAAAATATGTTTATGAAATGTTAATGATTTATATATAAATGATTGGTTTATCACTTATTTTATTATATGCTCTATGAAATACTTTATTTTGTATTATCTATTATTTTTTAAATATTGTATTATCATGAAAAATTTATGCTGGATCCGATAATGAAGTGTAGGTTCTACTTACTGGGCTAGTGTAGCTCATATTTTTTTTGTTTTCTTTTTGTTTGTACAGAGGAATAAGGTTAGAACCGATAAAAAGAATTTAGATTTGGAGATCGCAAGCTTGAAAATTTTGTAAATGAAGTTTAGATATATGATGATCACGAACTTATAGTAAATAATTATGGATTTTGAGATATGGATTTGTATTTGATTTTGGATTTAGATGCTTTGAACCAATATTGGTTTAATTATTTGATGAATAATAAAATTAAATCTTTTATTTGATGAATTTTAGATGATTATGATGAATTAATTTTATGTTATTATAGACTCTATCTCTTGATAATATAACCATGTTATGTCCCGATTTGAGGCGTGACAAACCAATAACCCATTGGAGGGCCAACCTCCAGAAAAAACATAACGAGCCATCCTCTCTCCCAAACGGCTACACAGCAGCGACCTCCTTCCCAATGCTTCTATAAGGTATCCCAGCTCAAGGAAAACGGTCGCTGGTCACGGGTAGTCCCAAGAAGACATCATCTTGGTCACCCTATGCCCCATCAAGGCTTTGTTTCGGCTCAAAGTCATGTGGAATCCGAATGGCCCCGACGTCATGTCGCCGATCGCCACAGTATTCAACAATACAAAGGGACCCGAATGCCCCCACTCCAGATCTATCAGCACTCCTGCAATGCGAGCGAATGCAGTCTCTCTTGGATAAGTCTTGTTCCATACGTCCAGATACCAATCAAAATACAAAGCACTTCCAGACTTGTCACTTCCTCCGGCTTACATGTTAGAGGAAATGCATCGCGGGCCTTTCATCTTTTTCCGCCCTCTCGAGCCCCGAGCTTCCATTCCCTGCATCATTCGTTGGGTGTTTAGAAGTGGCTCGAAGATAGCACCGCACTACTCCGGCACCTTCAGATTGTCCTCCTGTCACTGCTATTCAGTCATCCAACATCCCTTGTTTACGATCAGAAGACCACACTTCTTCCCCGAGTACTATCAGCGGTAAGCAGCAACTCGACATCTCATCTCCGAGTCAAGTCCCCAACTCTAAGTACTTATCCTACGTGGACGACGCGCTGAGGCATGGGTCTATCGCCTCCTCACCAAACCCAGCACCGACTGAACGTTTCTTGCACCATTGGACGAACGTTAATGGCCGCATTACGCCCTTTCCCACTTGGCCTTCTTCAAATGTGGAGATAAAGACCAACTTAAGGACCGCTGCCGAAATCCTATAAAATACTTCCGATATAAGAGATTTGGTCACAAGACTTGCTTGTGTAAGTTAAGAGCTCCCTCCACCATAATAGAAAGTCAGGTTACCCCAAACAACAAGATGCAAGCCAGATACTTCTCCAAGCCAGGAGCACGGCGTACTGCCTATATCCCTTTACAACCATCTGCTATGCTAGGTACAGAAGCACATAAGGCTTTTGTCACGCCTCCGATCCGAGATTGTGAATCGAAGGTCATGGCAACCGCCGCATACTCATAGAAAACTCTTTCCATAAGCATGCAAGGCATCTTATCATGCTATCCTAAAACAACAGCGGAATAATTAGTCAATAATTTAAATCTAAAAACATAACGATCTAAATTTTTTCTTTAATATCTCAATAAATTCAACAATGATTCATAGGCCTTACATCAAATTCAATAAGACTTTCAACCTAAAATAAAACTGTAGGGATTCTGCTTCTGATCACTCTTCCATTCATATCTTGTATCATCTTAATTCCTCAACATCTGTAAAAACAATAAAATAGGAGGTAATGAGCTAGACAGCCCAGTAAACAATGATCACTTTTCAACAGATTTCATCAGGCATTTAAGTAAATAATCATTTATTGAAAATAGTATATAGAGTTCATCAATTCGAAATCAATTTCAATTATGCAATATAATTCATGCCAAATTCATTTCTTTTTCGAAAATTCAAGTTTCTTTTCAGGTTTCAATTTCTTTCGTTCTTAAATTCTTTTCGTCAACCATGAGCTATGACCATATTTTTCCTGTGGTAGGGTCATAACACCGCATATCTTCTTGCGGTGAGCTGCGAATCATCTGACAGCAAAGTCCTTCAGAATCGCTGGTCTCTCTGACG
This sequence comes from Elaeis guineensis, assembly GCF_000442705.2. Taxonomy (NCBI): domain Eukaryota; kingdom Viridiplantae; phylum Streptophyta; class Magnoliopsida; order Arecales; family Arecaceae; genus Elaeis; species Elaeis guineensis. The sequence goes on from NC_025998.2 coordinate 48,930,763, forward strand.
GTTTGTCGTTGGTCTCTTTGGCGACGTAAACCCTCAGGATAAATCAATTGCCAACGTATATGCTGTTGGGAATAGTGTCCCAAAGCCAATCGTCAGCCTGTTGATGGTTGTGCTCCTTTTGTATTAGTACATAAATTATAAATAAATAAAAGTTATTTTGGTATTTTTTTTTCATCACAAATATTTCATCTTCTAATGAACTCCTGTGTTGTGGTGAAGTCCTTAGGACTATTTAGACTCGACAAAGGAGGATTTGTCGCTTAGTCCTTAAACCTGTTCGCGACCAAATGATACGTTGTTACCACAGACAACAACGTTTATCGAGCATAGGTCGTTGTGTGCCATATGGGTTGGTTGTCCTCATAATCAAGGAGTGTGGAGACACTGGTATGGCATACAGGTGAGATGTAATGGTACATTTGCACTGAACGTGACCGACTCTGGAGCTATTTCTGCTATCAAGATTTGCTCCGATGGGATATGGGTATAAATGTCCCTCCAACCTGAGACCGCCACGGTGACTTGCAAGCAACTCACTGTACTTAGGCACTGGACTACCTGAATTTCTAATTCAGTGATGGAAGGCTACTGGGTGTAGTCAAGTACTTGACTTATCGGTGCGTGTGTCAAGATGGGATTGACCACTCCAATTTAGGAGTTGTGTACAGTCGTGTTTCAATTTAGCAAAACCTTGGCCAGGGTAGTCCTAGTGAGGAGTCACAGGACTAATTGAGTTCAGCACGATTCGGATGATCTCATCAGGGTTGACAGTTTAACCCTGAGTCATCCTAAACACAGGGGTCAAAAGGGATGAATTATACGGTAACCATATTCACGTAGGTTTTGAATGTTGCGATTGCGACTATTCGACCTATCCGATCATCGGGTACCATTACTAGATGGTCACTTCGATTAGTACAGGAATTGGTTTCTGTGCTACCAGTTTAGGTTCGAACCTGTGAGGTCACACACATTAGAGGTTCGTTTCTGATCTGATGGCTGATTATGAGTCTTATGTGTCTGGGACTCTATGATTGAGAATTAGGATTCTCTGATCATGAGTTCCACACATTTTGGGTACCGGGGTTAAAATTTTGAATTTCAAATTTTGAATTTGAAATTTGAACTCTTTGATCAGGGTTTCATATCGATGGTCTCTGATACCTAATTGCCCATCGGATTTGGACTCAATATTTATGAGAGATTTAATTAGTGATTTGATTGCTAATTAACTCAATTTGATTGAGTAATTATTTTTAGATCAAGTCCAATTGAATTGGATTCAGTTTGGATTGACCCAATTAGGTTAAGTGTTGATCTAATCGCTAAGGTGGCTTAGTCCCTGATTTAATCAGGGGTTAGGTTTAGTTAATTCCTAATTTGATTAGAATTTTATTGAGCCTAATTAAGCCTAATTGTGTTAGGTTTAATCTGGTCTAATTGTACTTAACCTATTTTAATTAGGTTGGCTCAATTTGAATCAAACCACCTTGTTTTAAATTTTCTATGCCACCCAACTTCCTTGCGCCTATTTGAATTCATGAGAAGAAATTTTCTCATGAATTTTCTCCCACGCAAAGCTCTCTCACACCCATGTTTCTGTGCCCCAATTATTTTGATTAATTTGTTTTGTTACCCATCCAAATTCAAAGGGGTTTTGAATTTGAATGGATAACCAAATAACCATGCGCCAGCTTATCCTCTTTTGTGCGCCCCATATTCCACACGAGAAATGGTTTCTCGCGAAAGTCTCCACGCACAAAAAAAAAGCCACGCCATCTCTTCTTTCTCGCACAAATGGATGAGGATAAGATTGGTTGACACTTGAATTCAAATTTGATTTGAATTTAAGTGAGCAACCACCTCTTCTTATCCACTCACACGCTTTCAACATCTCTTGCGATGTTTTATAAAATGAGAAAGGGAGGGGGCATGGGAAAAAAAAAAGAAAAAGAGATAAGGGGCATGGGGAGGTTCTGAAAAAATTTTGAAGTATTCAAAATTTACCAAGAGGAGAGAAAAAGGAGAGAGAAGTGGGCGCAGGGTTTTTGGTGTATACCCTAGGGTTTCTACCTAGGGTTTGGGAAGTGAGATTGGTATACCACGAGTGTCGTGAGTCCATCAAATTTCAGGGAGAGATCCATCAGCCTCTCAACCAATCGTGCAGATGATCCGGAGCATCCGAGAAGTCGGCACACATCGATCAAAGAAGTTCGATCAACATCAGCCATCAAAAGGGTGAAATCATGAACTAGCATTCATGAGGAACCGATCAGACGGGAGCTTCGTGTGGATGATCCACAGAGGTCAGACACTAGTGTGGCTACGATGTGAAGATCAGAGCCCTCCGACGGTAATCAGATTACGGTGATCGACTACCCGCAAAAGGTGATGTGTTCTGAACACAGTACAGTAAAAAGTTTACTGTTTCAAATTTGAATTTTAAATTTAAATGCATGCTGTTGTATCATATTTAGATCCTAGTGTAGGGTTAATTAGTATTAATTAATAGAATTAATTAATAATTTTACTGTAAAATAGTAATTTTGAAAAAGTTTTAAAATTACCATTTTGCCCTGCACTGAATTTTCGCTTCAAATGGTATCAGAGCCAGGTTCTAGAATATGATATACATATGCATGCATAGATTAAGGTGTAATCTATAAGTTAAAATTTGAAATTCAAAATTCTAAATTTGAAATTCAAAATTTGAAATTTAAAATTTGAAATTTGTTAGAAGTTTCAAATTTGAAATTCAAAATTTGAAATTTGAAATTTGAAATTTGAAATTTGAAATTTAAAATTTGAAATTTGAAATTTGTTTGAAATTTCAAATTTGAAATTTGAAATTCAAAATTCAAAAATTTAAAATTCAAAGATTAAAAATTCAAAATTTGAAATTTGGATGAAATCTCAAATTTAAAATTTGAAATTTAAAATTTGAAATTTAAAATTTAAAATTCAAAATTTAAATTTTGAAATTGGTATATTTAGATATACTTGATCCAAGTAGCAAGTAATCTAATTGGGTTGGTTGCCATGACCATCCGGTTATAGAAGAAAAGTAGGGTTTAAAGGCCCTCTCTTTCCATTCGATGGGGTCTCCTATGGCGGTAGGGGTGCCGATGCAATTATATCCCATGCCGATGAAGCAGCGAAAGGACTTAATTATAAAATTTATCATGAATGTGTTAGATTAGATCTAAAAAAAAATTCATGATTAATTTTGAGTTATTTTCTGTTATGAAATGAGCAATAGGATTGCTGTTTATGAAATGTGCTGACTCGTTTGTGAAATGAGTCAACACATTTGGTGAACAGAAAATAAAATCTTTCAAAATTTAAAAATTATTTTCGAAATACCAAATCCTGACCCATCAGCCCAAGTACTTAATTAAAAGAATTAAGTATTGTCTAGTAGGTCTAGAATTGTGAATTAAGACCTAAGACAATTGCATAAACTTATGAGTCAATGGGTTAGATGAATTAGGTCCATAATTGGGTTAGACCTAAGGTTAGCTTAAAAAATAGACTAAATGGAGTAATTGGTCAAATCTAATCAAAAGTTGAATTAGATTAGGTCAAAGATACTCTAGACTCAACTTCAATAGTTGTAGTTGAATGGGTCCATGTCTTTAACTAGACCAAGATGGACTTAATTCATGGCTACACGGTGGAGCCCTATTTACTAAGTTGATCAAAATTAAAACTAATGAACCGATTGATGTCTAAGGTAAGTTCGACAGTTTTGACCAGTGGTTCTTAAGCGGGAGCTACTTGTATTGATTCGATCATTGACGAGTTAATGGCAAATCCCCACCACTGATCTCACTTACCTGGCCAATCTGATAAGTTAGATTTTGATTAGATCACTTGGTGATTAGAGCTCACCCATGTCATTAGGTAAATCAGTGTGACTGATTTAGGTGCTCCTAATGCCAGCTTTAATTAAATCTTTTTTTAATCTGACTTGGTGAAGTCAATGGGAGGATTGAAATTGGCTGGATGATTTCTTCTCTACTATCCTTTAATAAAATCTTCAAAAATTATTAATAAAATCCTCAAAAATTATTAGGTCCCTAAAATGATTAAGTTTTAATGATAACTAAGTCAATGCCTCCCATTAAGTGAGTGATAATGAGTCCATTAGTTCAATGATCATTGGAGGCCCAAAGGCCTAGTTCTCATTGGCTAATGGAATTATCATTCATAATATGATAATTTGGTTGAGTCTTTCTGATGGTGGTTAGGTTGGCCGGCCAAAGTCGGGCCTGATCATTTATTGGTCTGATTCACCAAATTAAGTCATGTTAATGGTTGGACCTAACCAGATCTTTTCAGTGGAGGCCAAAGCCTACTGATTAGGTTCTGGGATAAAATCAATTACTAGAAGTTATTTAGAGAAACAACTGGTTAAGAATCTATCCATAGATGCACATGGGTTGACCAACCAAAGTTGGGCTCGTGTGTAGTCTGTGTGGATTCTAGTACCCATTAAGGAATTAAAGTAATTCCTCGAATTGGAGGTTGAGGCTACCAGTTCGTAAAAATATTGGGAAAAACTTTAGACTAAAGTCCAAGTCTTTAGTATTAATTTATGTACTAATAGAGGTCTGATTTTTCTTTATACAGCTATGGCCACTACCCTGTCACTCCGATCATTATTAGATAATGACAAGCTCATGGGACCTAATTTCGATAGCTGATATCGAAAATTAAAAATCATCCTTTCGCATGAGTGGATCCTTTATGTAGTAACGGATTCAGCACCTGAGGAGCCAGCTCCGAACGCTAGTAAGGCGATCCGAGACACTTACCAGAAGTGGCTCAATGACCGTACCACCGTTCGATGTATTATGCTGGCAGCAATGAATGACGAGTTTAGCCACAGGTTTGAGAATGCCCAGCCACAGAAGATGCTTCAAATGTTGAATGACTCCTTTGGCACGCCTGACGACGTTAAAAGGCACAAAACTAGTTGTACCATTTTCAATGCTCGGATGAGGGATGGGGCCTCAGTCATTGATCATATACTGTACATGATCGAGATGATTGAGCGCCTGAGCAAATTGGGTTTTCCTATGCATGAGCAGCTCGGTAAGGATGCGATCCTTAATTCCTTGCCCAAGTCCTTCCTCCCATTCCTTACTCATTTTCGAATGATAAAGCCTGCAGTAAACTACCACGGGTTGTTGGGGTTGCTACAGAACTTTGAGAAGGATCACCAGCTCCATAAGGAGTCGGTAAATGTAGTGGGAGGGTCTTCTTCTCGTCGTTGACCCTTTGGGAAGGGGAAGAAGAACAAGAAGAAGAAGAACAAGAAGGTGCAGCCTCATGCTGGGACGGTTGCACAGGGTCAGACCAAGAAGTGCAAGCCTGACCAGAGCTAGGCGGAGTGCTTCTTTTGCAAGAAGCAGGGGCATTGAAAGAGAAACTGTCCTCAATACATAGCCTCCCTGGATCCGAACAGGCCGAAGAAGAAGCAAGGTAATTATATGATAACTCCTTGCAACTTTTCCATTTGTGATACTACTGTCTGGGTATTGGATACCAGAAGCCCTTATCATATTTGTAATTCGATGCAGGGTCTGCAGGTCAGTAGGAGATTTGATGAAGGCAAGAGGTTCCTGAACGTTGGAGATGGAAGCAAAGTTTCAGTTCTAGCTTTAGGAATCATGAGTCTTGTAATCAATTCTCGTAATATAATTCTGAGTGAATGTCACTATTGTCCAAACTTTTTATTAAATATTATTTTTGTAGGCCTTTTGGCCATGTACGGTTATAATTTTTTAATAAAAGAAAATATTTGCAATATCATTTTGAATGGTGTTACAATGTTTGTTGGATAATTAAATAATAGAATTTACTTACTATCACAGCCTGTTAATGTGGTTCAAAACTTCGGTAAACGTCCTAGAATAGATAATGTGTCAGAAGTCTACTTTTGGCACTGTAGGCTAGGTCATATCAATAAGAACAGGATAAACAGGTTGGCTCAAGAAGGAATTCTTGAACTTGGTGATTGTGAATCACTTCCAACCTGTGAGTCTTGTCTTCTTGGAAAGATGACCAAGTCACCTTTTACTGGAAAAGGTGAGCGAGCCAGTGAACTCTTGGGTCTGGTACATTCTGATGTATGTGGACCTATGAGCTCAAGTGCAAGAGGTGGATATTTCTACTTCATAACCTTCACAGACGACCTATTGAGGTATGGGTATGTCTACTTAATGAAGCATAAGTCGGAGTCGTTTGAAATGTTCAAACTATTCCGAAATGAGGTAGACAAATAAACTGGGAAGTGTATTAAAATTCTTCGATCTGATCGAGGAGGTGAATACCTTTCCAATGAGTTTCTGACGTATCTAGGGGAGAATGGGATTCTCTCTCAGTGGACTCCTCCTGGAACACCACAGCATAATGGTGTGTCTGAAAGGAGGAATCGGACCTTATTGGACATGGTTCGATCCATGATGGGGTTTGCTGGTCTGTCGATCTTTCTCTGGGGATATGCGCTCGAATCGGCTTGTTACCTTCTAAATAGAGTTTCGAGTAAGTCTGTAGCCAAAATACCATATGAGATATGGATAGGACGTAAGCCAGTACTCTCGCACCTTAGGATTTGGGGGTGTCCGGCTTATGTTAAACGTTTAATTACAGACAAGCTTGGACCTAGGTCTGACAAGTGTAATTTTATAGGGTACCCAAAAGAGACAAAGGGTATTATTTCTACCTTGCTAATGAGCAAAAGGTGTTTGTTAGCCTTAAGGCAATCTTTTTAGAAAAGGAGTTCCTTAGTGAAGGAACTGTTGCCTCTAAGGTCGAACTTGACAAAGTTCGACAGGTAAAAAAATCGACACATGTTATTGAACCTGAACCGGATTTGATTAGATCAGATCTGGAGCCCATTGATTATGCACCCTTAAGGCGGTCTGGTAGAGTACCACATCAACCGGACAGATACTATGGTTTCTTGGTTCAGGATGGCGATCCTGTCGAACTTGATGAAAATGATGAGGATTTGATCACCTACATGGATGCAATGCAGAGACCTGACTTTGAGAAATGGCTAGAGGCTATGAAATCTGAAATGGAGTCTATGAAGGTCAACGATGTGTGGACATTGGTTGACTCACCCGAAGGAGTGAAACCCATAGGGTGTAAGTGGGTCTTCAAGAGGAAGAGGGGCACAGACAGAAAGGTGGAGACCTATAAAGCCCGTCTGGTTGCCAAGGAATATCGTCAACGTTATGGTATAGACTATGACGAGATGTTTTCTCCTATGGTAATGCTCAAATCCATTCGGATTATGCTTGCGATAGCTATCCATCTAGACTATAAAATCTGGCAGATGGATGTGAAGATAGCTTTCCTAAATGGAGAGCTGGACGAAGAGGTGTATATGATACAACCTGAAGGATTCACATCCACAAATGAGTCTAAGGTATGCAAGCTACAAAGGTCCATTTATAGACTTAAGTAGGCATCTCGGAGTTGGAACATACGTTTTGATAGGACGATCAAAACGTATGGCTTCGTTAAGAATGGAGAAGAGCCCTGCATTTATAAGTGGGCTAATGGTCCAGTAGTAGTATTTCTTGTATTGTATGTGGATGACATTCTCTTAATCGGGAATGATGTCCCTGCATTACAGGGAATAAAGATTTGGCTATCGTCATAGTTCTCCATGAAGGATCTGGGAGAAGCTTCCTACATCCTAGAGATGAGGATCTATAGGGATAGATCCAAAAGGTTGCTTGGCTTATCCCAGTCCACGTACATTGATACTATGCTGAAAAAGTTCAGCATGGAGAATTCCAAGAAAGGCTATCTACCGATAGGCCATGGAATTTCTCTCTCGAAAAGGGATTGTCCGACAACACCTCAAGAGAGAGAGCGTATGGGTAGGATTCCATATGCTTTGACAGTGGGATCTATCATGTACGCCATGATATGTACACGACCAGATGTGGCATACTGTTGCTCCTAGATTGATTTTGATGATTACAAAGCAGATTGAAGGGATACAAATAATTTTAAAATGAAAAAGTTCTTATGCTCTTCAAGGGCAAAATCATAATTTCACTAAAATCCTGATTTGATAGTATCATTTGGTAGAACAAATGATTTGAAATCTATTGGTGAAAATTTCATTGTGTTTGGACTTATATTTTTGAAGTTATGAAGGTTTGAAGTGCATGAGTCGACTCATGAGTCAACTCATGGCACTATGAGCTGATTGGCACGCAAAAAATTCTCTTTGGCACGCTAGTTTTCTGGCTTGGCACGACCTGTGAGTCGACTCATGAGTCGACCCACAAGGCATGAGTCGACTCATGAGTCGACCCCTGCTGATTTGAGCCAAGAATTTCCAGAAACGCATTCTCTGATTTTTGCAACAGAGGTCGACTCATGAGTCGACCCCTGAAGCATGAGTCGACTCATGAGTCGACCCCTGCGACGGAAAATATCAGCAACGGCTATTTTTTTGCCCGTTTTAATTACCTTTTATGCTTCCTAAAAATCTTCTAACGGCTCTTTATCTGCCTAAATTGTTTTCTCTTGCTTCTAATGTCATAAAATGCTTTAAATGGTGAAAGAAATTGTAGATTAAATAGCAAATCAAACGTGAAATCAAAAATGAGAAAAAGAAGAGAGAGGATCCAAAATCTGCACGAAAAAGCCTGAGATCAACGAGATATTCGAAAGAAAAAGAAAAGAGGATCCAAAATCCACACGAGAGATTGTGAAAGAGATTCAAGAGCTTTCAAAGAGAGAATTTGTCACGCCTATTGTTTCAACTTTGATCTAGAGATCGTTCAAAGCTTTCAAGAGATCTTCAATCAACAATCAACCTCTTCTCAAGCATTCGTTCAAGCGTTCATCCACTTTGAGAAAATCCGAAAAGGGGTTCTTCATTTGAGTAAAATTTTTATTGTTATATTCGCTCATTTAAGGAGCTGTTATTGTATTAATTTGTGCTCTAAATTATCTTACTCTTGTAAGTTTTTGTTCTTATTTTTGGAGGATTTTCAAAACAAGGAAAGGTTGATCCGAACCTGAAATCGAAGTATTTTGGGTTTACTTGTACCCGAGAAATAAGTGATCTAGCTTGGGATAGCTAGTGTCGGAGTTTCCGACGTTTTGTATTCGGGTTGAATACAAAGTATAGTGGATTGAAATTCCCAAGTAGGATCTTGGGGAGTGGATGTAGGTGCAAGGTTAGCACCGAGCCACTATAAATCCTTGTGTTTGTGGTGTGCTTTATCGCTTCACTTTATTTCTTTATTATATTCTTGCAATTCTGCTTCAGGTAATTAATATTGAATTAAAATCTTTGTCTTGTTCATCATAAGTTATAAATTAAGTCTAAATTTTTTAGAAACCCAATTCACCCCCCCTCTTGGGTTGCATAGCTGGGCAACAAGTGGTATCAGAGCCCGGTGCTCTAGCCCTTCTTTGATCTAACAATCAAAGAGTCAAAGATCTATGGCAACCCATGTTGGTACTTCTCTAGCCGAGGGGCAATCAACAAACCGACCTTCACTTTTCAATGGGTCTAATTACACCTATTGGAAAGCTCGGATGAAGATTTTCATACAAGCACTCGACTATGATATGTGGAGTATCATAGTGAACGGTCCTCACACACCCACCAAGATTATAAATGGTGAGGAGTCAACCAAACCCGAAAAAGAATGAGATGAGGTTGACAAGAAATTGGCACAATTAAATGCCAAAGCCATGAATGTTCTTTATTGTGCACTAGATGCAAATAAATTTAATCGCATTTCTACTTGTGCATCTGCTAAAGAAATATGGGATAGGTTAGAAGTAACCCATGAGGGAACAAATCAAGTAAAAGAGTCTAAAATAAACATGCTTGTACATAAATATGAATTGTTCAAAATAGAGCATGATGAGTCCATAACTGCTATGTTTACTCGTTTTACTGATATAATCAATGGTTTAAAGAGTCTTGGCAAATCTTATACTAACAGTGAACTTGTAAGGAAGATTCTCAGGTCACTGCCAAGAACTTGGGAAGCCAAGGTGACTGCCATCCAAGAAGCAAAGGACTTGAACACTCTATCTCTGGAAGAGCTTCTTGGATCCTTGATGACTCATGAACTTAGCATGAAGCAACATCAAGAGGATGAAGTCAAAAAGAAAAGAACCATTGCCCTCAAATCCATAACTTCGCCTGATTATGAAATGGATGACTCTGAAGATGAAGAACAGGATGAAGAGATGGCACTCATCACCCAAAAATTTAAGAAGTTTCTAAGAAAAAGGAAACAGGGGATGAGAAAGAAATTCACAAAAGGGGATCAAAGCAAAGAAAAAGAGAAAGATCAACCCTTTATATGCTACGAGTGCAAGAAGCCGGGACATTTCAGATCCGAATGTCCACAACTGAAGAAAGGTCCCAAAAAGTTCAAAAAGAAGGCAATGATGGCGACTTGGAGTGCGAGTGATGACTCAAGCTCCGACGAGGAAACCTCAATAGAACAAGCCAATCTGTGCCTGATGGCACATGAAAATGAGGTAACTTCTGAATCCACTAGTGAATTTACTTTTGAAGAATTGCATGAAGCATTCTATGATTCAATTGATGAATTAAAGAAACTAGGGAAGAAAAACAAAGAACTGAAATTGAAAAATCAGTCCTTAGTGAAACAAGCTGAAATTCTTTCAATTGAAAAATTCACCTTGAGTCAAGAAAATCAAAACTTAAAGGATGAAATTAACAAGCTGAAATCTATAGTAGATAAGTTCACCTTAAGTTCAAACAAACTAAATATGATCCTTGAAAATCAAAAAGCTATATATGATAAGGCTGGACTTGGGTATAAACCTCTGAAGAAACAAAAATTTCTGAAGGATATTTATGTAAATTATTCAAGCAACAAGTCTACAAATATTACTTGTTTCAAATATGGTAGAATAGGACATAAATCATACACATGCCTCAAATCTACAAATACAACTATAAAGAAAATATGGGTTCCAAAAGGAACCATTCTGACTAACCCAAAAGGACCCAAGAAAGCTTGGGTACCTAAGACAGAGACTTGACCTTTGCTTGCAGGTGTGTCTAGCATCCCAAGAAGAAAACAGGAAATGGTATCTTGACAGCGGATGCTCGAGACACATGACTGGTGATGAATCACAATTCATCACGCTTGATGCTAAGGATGGAGGGATGGTCACCTTTGGAGATAATGGCAAAGGAAAGATCATCGAGATAGGTAACATTGGTATCACTCCCTCCAAATACATTGAGAATGTTTTACTAGTTAAAGGTTTAAAGCATAACTTACTTAGCATTAGTCAATTCTGTGATAAAGAGTATAAAGTAGTTTTTGAATCATCTGTTTGCATTGTGACTAGTCCTATTAACGATGGCATTAAATTTATAGGACATAGGCATAGCAATGTTTATATGATAGATTTAAATGACTTAGCCAAATTAGACATGCAATGCCTAGTATCCTTGAATGCTAAAATCAATGAGACTAGTTGGCTGTGGCATCGTAGACTTGCACATATTAGCATGCATTCTCTTTCAAAATTAATTAAAAAGGATTTAGTTCTCGGTTTGCCAAAATTGAATTTTAAAAAGGATAGAATTTGTGGTGCATGCCAATTAGGTAAACAAACTAGAGTATCATTTAAATCCAAAAATACTATTTCAACTTTTAGACCATTAGAGCTCTTACATATGGATTTATTTGGACCAACTAGAACCACGAGTCTAGGAGGAAAATGATATGGATTAATAATAATAGATGATTTTTCTCATTTTACTTGGGTTTTCTTTTTGGCACACAAAAATGAAACTCTACATACTTTCACTAAATTTCATCGAAAAGTCTCTAATGAAAAAGGGTTTTCAATTCAAAATATTAGAAGTGATCATGGAACTGAATTTGAAAAATAAGATTTTAAAAATTTTTGTGATAAAAATGGAATTGGCCATAACTTCTCTGCTCCTAGGACACCCCAACAGAATGGGGTAGTTGAAAGGAAAAACAGAACCTTAGAAGAAATGGCCCGTACCATGCTTTGTGAAAGCAACCTTCCAAGATATTTTTGGGTGGAAGCTATTAACACAGTATGTTACATTTTAAATCGTGGTTTGATTAGACAATTTTTAAAGAAAACCCCCTATGAACTTTGGAAAGGAAGAAAACCAAATATTGCATATTTTCATGTCTTTGGTTGCCGATGTTTTGTATTAAATAATGGCAAAGAAAAACTCAGTAAATTTGATGCAAAATCAGATGAAGCAATCTTTCTAGGTTACTCCTCCACTAGTAAAGCATTTAGAGTTTTCAACAAAAGAACTTTAGTAGTTGAGGAGTCCATACATGTTGTTTTTGATGAATCTAACGATCTTCCTTCAAGGAAGAATGAGGGTGTTGATGATGCAGATCCACTAATAGAAGGTATGAAGGAGATCACTCTGAAAGATTCAGCAACTCCAAAAGACAAGGATCAAGAAGACGAACAAAATGAGAGAGGTGAAGAAATTCAAGAACAACCTCAAGGTACAAATGACCTACCCAAGGAATGGAGGTATGTTCACAACCACCCTAAGGAGTTAATTATTGGTGACCCTATGCATGGGGTAAAAACTCATTCTTCACTAAGAGATGCAGTTAATCATTGTGCCTTTGTATCTCATCTTGAACCTAAAACTTTTGAAGAAGCTAAAAATGATCATAATTGGATTAATGCTATGCAAGAGGAACTTAATCAATTTGAAAGAAAAAATGTTTGGACCTTAGTATCAAGACCTAAAGACTATTCAATAATTGGCACAAAATGGGTCTTTAGAAACAAATTAGATGAGCATGGAAATGTAATTAGAAATAAAGCAAGACTGGTTGCTAAAGGATATAATCAAGAAGAAGGAACTGATTTTGATGAAACCTTTGCACCTATTGCTAGATTAGAAGCTATTAGACTTCTACTTGCATATGCTTGCTTTATGAAATTCAAATTATTTCAAATGGATGTTAAAAGTGTATTTTTAAATGGATATATCTCTGAAGAAGTATATGTAGAACAACCACCCAGATTTGAAAATCATGTTTTTCCTAATCATGTCTTTAGATTAAATAAAGCATTATATGGATTAAAACAAGCACCTAGAGCATGGTATGAAAGGCTGAGCAAATTTCTAATGAATAATGATTTTTCAAGAGGTAATGTAGATACAACCCTATTTATTAAAAGAAATCAAAATGATATGCTAATTATACAAATTTATGTTGATGACATAATTTTTGGGTCTACTAATGAATCTCTTTGTCAAGACTTTGCTAAGCTTATGCAGGGGGAGTTCGAGATGAGCATGATGGGAGAACTCACCTTCTTCCTCGGACTCCAAATCAAACAATCAAAAGAGGAAATCTCCATCACCCAAACCAAGTACACCAAGGAACTACTCAAAAGATTTGGAATGGAGAACTGCAAACCAATTGGCACACCAATGAGTCCCTCAAGTAAGCTTGACAAGGATGAAGGTAAAAGCGTAGACTTAAAATACTATAGAGGTATAATTGGCTCATTATTATATTTAACTGCAAGTAGGCCTGATATCATGTTTAGTGTTTGCTTATGTGCTAGATATCAAACTAATCCTAAAGAATCTCATTTGAATGCAGTTAAAAGAATCCTTAGATACTTAAATGGTACTCAAACTCTAGGGTTATGGTACTCTAAGGACTCACAAATTGATTTATTAGGATATTCAGATGCCGATTTTGCTGGATGTAAATTAGATAGAAAAAGCACAAGTGGAACTTGCCAAGGGATACAAAGCAGATTGTTGCTCCTAGATTGATTTTGATGATTACAAAGCAGATTGAAGGGATACAAATAATTTTAAAATGAAAAAGTCCTTATGCTCTTCAAGGGCAAAATCATAATTTTACTAAAATCCTGATTTGATAGTACCATTTGGTAGAACAAATGATTTGAAATCTATTGGTGAAAATTTCATTGTGTTTGGACTTATATTTTTGAAGTTATGAAGGTTTGAAGTGCATGAGTCGACTCATGAGTCAACTCATGGCACTATGAGCTGATTGGCACGCAAAAAATTCTCTTTGGCACGTTAGTTTTCTGGCTTGGCACGACCTGTGAGTCGACTCATGAGTCGACCCACAAGGCATGAGTCGACTCATGAGTCGACCCCTGCTGATTTGAGCCAAGAATTTCCAGAAATGCATTCTCTGGTTTTTACAACAGAGGTCGACTCATGAGTCGACCCCTGAAGCATGAGTCGACTCATGAGTCGACCCCTGCGACGGAAAATGTCAGCAACGACTATTTTTTTGCCCATTTTAATTGCCTTTTATGCTTCCTAAAAATCCTCTAACGGCTCTTTATCTGCCTAAATTATTTTCTCTTGCTTCTAATATCATAAAATGCTTTAAATGGTGAAAGAAATTGCAGATTAAATAGCAGATCAAACGTGAAATCAAAAATGAGAAAAAGAAGAGAGAGGATCCGAAATCTGCACGAAAAAGTCTGAGATCAACGAGATATTCGAAAGAAAAAGAAAAGAGGATCCAAAATCCACACGAGAGATTGTGAAAGAGATTCAAGAGCTTTCAAAGAGAGGATTTGTCACGCCTATTGTTTCAACTTTGATCTAGAGATCGTTCAAAGCTTTCAAGAGATCTTCAATCAACAATCAACCTCTTCTCAAGCATTCGTTCAAGCATTCATCCACTTTGAGAAAATCCGAAAAGGGGTTCTTCATTTGAGTAAAGTTTTTATTGTTATATTCGCTCATTTAAGGAGCTGTTATTGTATTAATTTGTGCTCTAAATTATCTTACTCTTGTAAGTTTTTGTTCTTATTTTTGGAGGATTTCCAAAACAAGGAAAGGTTGATCCGAACCTGAAATCGGAGTGTTTTGGGTTTACTTGTACCCGGGAAACAAGTGATCTAGCTTGGAATAGCTAGTGTCGGAGTTTCCGACGTTTTGTATTCGGGTTGAATACAAAGTATAGTGGATTGAAATTTCCAAGTAGGATCTTGGGGAGTGGATGTAGGTACAAGGTTAGCACCGAACCACTATAAATCCTTGTGTTTGTGGTGTGCTTTATCGCTTCACTTTATTTCTTTATTATATTCTTGCAATTCTGCTTCAGATAATTAATATTGAATTAAAATCTTTGTCTTGTTCATCATAAGTTATAAATTAAGTCTAAATTTTTTAGAAACCCAATTCACCCCCCCCCCTCTTGGGTTGCATAGCTGGGCAACACATACTCACTAGGGGTAGTGAGTAGATACCAATCTGATCCAGGAGAGAATCACTGGAAGGTTGTTAAAACCATCCTAAAGTATTTAAGAAATACTAAGGACCAGTGGCTTGTATATGGTGAATCAGACTTGAGACTTATAGGGTTTACAGACTCTAATTTTCAGTCTGATCGTGATGACAGCAAGAGTGTGTCAGAATTTATTTTTACCCTTAATGGTGGGGCTGTCTGCTGGAAGAGTTCTAAGCAGCACACTGTGGCTGATTTAGTATGCGAGGCAGAGTATATTACTGCATCAGATGCTGCCAAACAAGCAGTGTGGCTGAGAAAATTCATCACCGTGCTCGGACTAGCACCCTCCCTTGTTGGTCCAGTTTTGCTCTACTGTGACAGCTCTGGAGCCATTGCTCAGGCGAAGGAACCGAAGGCACACCAGCGGACGAAGCATATTTTGCACCGCTACCATCTCATCCGGGAGATCGTGGATCGAGATGACGTCAACCTTCAGAAGATCGACAGAAAGGAGAACCTGGCCGACCCATTCACTAAAGCCATTGCGGTGAAGGAGTTCAACGACTACAAGTCGAAGATGGGTATTAGATACTGCATCGATTGGCTTTAGGCCAAGTGGGAGATTGTTGGGAATAGTATCCCAAAGCCAATCGTTAGCCCATTGACGGTTGTGCTCCTTTTGTATTAGTACATGAATTATAAATAAATAAAAGTTATTTTGATATTTTTTTTTCATCACAAATGTTTCATCTTCTAATGAACTCCTGTGTTGTGGTGAAGTCCTTAGGACTATTTAGACTCGACAAAGGAGGATTTGTCGCTTAGTTTTTAAACCTGTTCGCGATCAAATGATATGTTGTTACCAAGGACGATAATGTTTATCGAGCATAGGTCGTTGTGTGCCATATGGGTTGGTTGTCCTCATAACCAAGGAGTGTGGAGACACTAGTATGACATACAGATGAGATGTAATGGTACATCTACACTGAACGTGACCGACTCCGGAGCTATTTCTGCTATCAAGATTTGCTCCGATGGGATATGGGTATAAATGTCCCTCCGACCTGAGACCGCCACGGTGACTTGCAAGCAACTCACTGCACTTAGGCACTGGACTACCTGAATTTCTAATTCAGTGACGGAAGGCTGCTGGGTGTAGTCAAGTACTTGACTTGTCGGTGCGTATGTCAAGATGGGATTGACCACTCCAATTTAGGAGCTGTGTACAGTCGTATTTCAATTTAGCAAAATCTTAGCCAGGGTAGTCCTAGTGAGGAGTCACAGGACTAATTAAGTTGAGCAAGATTCAGATGATCTCATCAGGATTGACAGTTTAACCCTGAGTCGTCCTAAACACAGGGGTCAAAAGGGATGAATTATACGGTAACCATATTCACGTAGGTTCTGAATGTTACGATTGCGACTATTCGACCTATCCGATCATCGGGTACCATTGCTAGATGGTCACTTCGATTAGTACAGAAATTGGTTCCTGTGCTACCGGCTTAGGTTCGAGCCTGCGGGGTCACACACATTAGAGGTTCCTTTCTGATCTGATGGTTGATTATGAGTCTTATGTGTCTGGGACTCTATGATTGAGAATTAGGATTCTCTGATCATAAGTTCCATATATTTTGGGTACCGGGGTCAAAATTTTGAATTTCAAATTTTGAATTTGAAATTTGAACTCTTTGATCAGGGTTTCATATCGATGGTCTCTGATATCTAATTGCCCATCGGATTTGGACTCAATATTTATGAGAGATTTAATTAGTGATTTGATCATTAAGTAACTCAATTTGATTGAGTAATTATTTTTAGATCAAGTCCAATTGAATTGGATTCAGTTTGGATTGACCCGATTAGGTTAAGTGTTGATCTAATCGCTAAGGTGGCTTAGTTCCTGATTTGATCAGGGGTTAGGTTTAGTTAATTCTTGATTTGATTAAGATTTTATTGAGCCTAATTAAGTCTAATTGTGTTGAGTTTAATCTGGTCTAATTGTGCTTAATTTGAATTAGGTTGGCTCAATTTGAATCAAACCACCTTGTTTTAAATTCCCTGCGCCACCCAACTTCCTTGCGCCCATTTGAATTCACGAGAAGAAATTTTTTCATGAATTTTCTCCCACGCAAAGCTCTCTCACGCCCATGTTTCTATACACCAATTATTTGGATTAATTTGTTTTGTTACCCATCCAAATTCAAAGGGGTTTTGAATTTGAATGGATAACCAAATAACCATGCGCCAGCTTATCCTCTTTTGTGTGCCCCATATTCCACACGAGAAATGGTTTCTCGTGAAAGTCTCCATGCACAAAAAAAAGGCCACGCCATCTCTTCTTTCTCGCACAAATGGATGAGGATAAGATTGGTTGACACTTGAATTCAAATTTGATTTGAATTTAAGTGAGCAACCACCTCTTCTTATCCACTCACACGCTTTCAACATCTCTTGCGATGTTTTATAAAATGAGAAAGGGAGGGGGCATGGGAAAAAAAAGAAAGAAGAGATAAGGGGTGTGGGGAGGTTCTGGAAAAATTTTGAAGTGTTCAAAATTTACCGAGAGGAGAGAAAAAGGAGAGAGAAGTGGGTGTAGGGTTTTTGGTGTATACCCTAGAGTTTCTACCTAGGGTTCGGGAAGTGAGATTGGTGTACCACGAGTGTCATGAGTCCACCAAATTTTAGGGAGAGATCCATCAGCCTCTCAACCAACCGTGTAGATGATCCGGAGCATCCGAGAAGTCGGCACACATCGATCGAAGGAGTTTGATCAACATCAGCCATCAAAAGGGTGAAATCACGAACTAGCATTTGTGAGGAACCGATCAGACGGGAGCTTCGTGTGGACGATCCGCAGAGGCCAGACACTAGTGTGGCTGTGACGTGAAGATCAGAGCCCCACAACGGTGATCAGATTGCGGTGATCGACTACCCCCAAAAGGTGATGTGTTCTGAACACAGTATAGTAAAAAGTTTACTGTTTCAAATTTGAATTTCAAATTTAAATACATGCTGTTGTATCATATTTAGATCCTAGTGTAGGGTTAATCAGTATTAATTAATAAGATTAATTAATAATTTTACCATAAAATAATAATTTAAAAAAATTTTAAAATTATCATTTTGCCTCTGCACTGAATTTTCGCTTCATATGCCCCCATTGGCGGGGTCCTTTATATAGTCAGGTTGTCAATTCATATTGTTCTTATATCATAATTTTTCATAAATCATATTTCATATTCTAATTTTGATAATAAAATATATAATCATGTAGTATCGAAATCAATCAATATAATGCATCATGAAATCAATATATTCAATCATGTTTCATCATAACATTTCAAATAAGATATTTTCATAATAAAATATCATTCATCCAATTCATGCATCGTTTCACAAATCATGTCAGAAAAATATATTATAATTTATTGATAAATCTAAAAAAAATAAAACATTACTTACCTCGAACGCATTCCAATAAATCTATAAAATTCTATAAATTTTCTTTCAAAAATTTTGTTCGTAGATCATATCGCGATATCCCATGATCAAATATCCACAATCCTGTACAGAATCAATTTTAATAATTAGAAAGAATACGAATACCATATTTCAATGATTTAGATTGGGTCCGATCATCTAATTTCATCTAATCAAAATCTAATTAGAACCTAAATGATCCAAAGTTGGACTATCAAATCAAATCGGATTTGAAGTGATAGGACCGAGGTTTCTTCATCGATTTCATAAAATCAAGTGGAGAGAGAAAATCAGAGGAGAGAGAATTCATAAGGTACAATTCGAATTGATCAAGTGACACAATCCAACATTACGATTGGTCCAATATCTCGATTGGTGAAATCAACATGATCAAATCAAGTCATGGCTAGATCAAAATCATGGTGATCAAATCTAAAAATTCATGGTCTGATTAAGGTGGGTGCCAGTACGCTGTTTGACAACCATGGATCAGGGTTCTTCATTAGAATCAGATCAGGACTATTAAAATTTTTTTTTTCATTCACTAACCTTTTTAGAGAGAGAATCAATCAAGAGAGAGAATATTTTAGAGAGAGAAAATTCTAGAGAGAGAAAACTCATCTTGAATTTTTCAGATAATATGATTCAACAAATTTGATCGATCAGATCAAATCATACTGAAATTATCATGTGGACAATTCAATAAAATCATGAGAAATAAAATCTAAAAATACCTGATCTGATCAAAGTGGATGTCGGTGTACCGTCCGATGATCACAGATCAAAAATCCATCATGAGGATCATTTAAATTCATCATCATTCTTCTCAAAATTTTAGAAATCTTAGGAGAGAGAAATAATTTAGAGAGAGAAAGTAGAGAGAGAAAGTCCAATTTTAGAGAGAGAAAATACTAGTTCAGGCTGAAGAAAGAGAGGGAAGAGAGAGAAACTCTGTTTCTCATATTTTATTATTTATATCATTATTTATTAATTAATTTATTTTATTTTTCTTTCTTCTTTTCTTTCTTTTTTTTTTCTTTTTTTCTTCATGAAAGAGAGAGGAGAGAAAATCCTATTTATTATTATTATATTATTATTATTATATTATTTTTCTTCTTCTTTTCTTTTTTTCTTTTTTTCCTTTTTTCTTCTTTTTCTTTTCTTTTGCTTCTTCTTTTCTTTTTCTTTTTCTTCTTCGGGCTCTTTCCTGGCCGAAACAGAGGACTGACAAGTCCCCTCCTTGGAGTTTCGACCGACGGTGCAGCCGGTGTGGGGCGGCCATCGACAGGAGGGGGGCAGCCCAACGACAAGAGGAGGGCCAAACCGGTGGTCGGCGGTGACCACCGGTGCCCAAACATCCAATGGAACCGGAAACCCCCTTTTTCTCAAAGAAATCTGGCAACTCCGGTCGCCGGCGAGCATGCACACCGGCATGGAAAGGAAAGGAGAGAAGAGAGGAAGGGAAGGAGGCTTACCTCTGATGCCGGCGAGGCTTTTCCGGCGAGCAAATTGGATGGGCACAGGTCGGTCTTCCACGATGGTTTTTCGGTGATTATCGTCGACTGGGCTTAGGATCTTTGGTGGAAGGGAGAGGGGAGGGATCTCCTCCTTAAATAGAGCGAGAGGAGGGATCTTTTCTGACTCCGATTGGGAGCCGACGAGAGGAGGAAGAAGACTCCCTTCGAGAGTTCTTCTCCTCTATTTTTTTTTTGTTTGGGCTTTGGTGGGCTGGGATTCTTACTCAGGCCGGGCCATCACATTCTTCTCCTCTAAAAGAAATTTCGTCCTCAAAATTTTTCTTGCTTGAGTCTTCATAGTTTCTTACTTGAATCTCATCCATAAATATTTTAATATTTTAATTCTTGATATAAATTCATTCTTAAATCATTTCATAAGAAAAAAGTCAGTACATCAAATATCGATCTGAAATGGAACCATTCATTTTCTTATTTATCAAGATCAACATCTCAAAGATTTTTAATATTTCAAGAATTCGAAATTATGCTCTCATTCCCTATAAAATAATGTTCAATACCTCATGACTAGATCAAAATCAAATCTATCTCTTGTGAATAGAAGAAGGTTAATGTCTCTATTCTTGCATAAGAACTTCATTCATTCATTTATTTATTTATTTTTTTTAGATATTATCCACTCTTAATTTCAACCCATCATAAGATAGGAAAAATATACTTATATGAATTATATGATGACATCCCAATCAATCAAAATTCAAAAATATTTTCTCTTATTCATACTTTCAAAGGTTGAAGATTTATCATTTCAATCTCATTCTCGAACTTTTGATATTTTAATTCTCGATACAATTTCATCATTAAGTCATTTCATAAGGATCAATATCACCATTGTTGATTGAATCAATATCACTATTTCTAGTCATCGAAATTTTCTTACTCAAACTCTTAAATATTCTATTTCTTGAAATAAATTTTATCATTAAGTCATTCCATAATAAAAATCAATAACTCAAAAATTGATCTAAATCAAAACTATATTTTTCTTATAATCAAAATCAATGTCTCTATTCTAAGTAAGTATATCAATTTTCTTTATCTAAATATTAACAACTCTTAATTAATTGATTCATTATCAAATTAAATTATAAATAACTCCAATCCATCTTTTGTAGAACAATCGTCAATATCAATATATAACCTCAATCTTTTTCATTTAGTCAGAGAAATAATAATAATCAAAAGAGTTCAAACTTTCAATTTTATTATACCCTGGAGATAAATATTTGAGTATAATAATCTAAGATCGAAATCATTATTCGATAAACAATCTCAAATTCTTCCTAATAAATAGAGAATTATAAAATTTAATTCTAGGATAGAGAAAATTTATCTCTAAATATTCTAAATCTAAAATCAAAAATCAAGGGTCCACTCATCCTAGAATTAGGATGCTAAATATTTTTTTTTTTTAACATAGTAGGTGGAAGCACTACTTTAAAAAATCACATTAAGATATCTAAAATAATTTAAAATTTTAAAATATTATTCTTTCTAATATCAATAAATTTTTTGTATCAACCCATATCATCTATCATAATTTTTTAACTCAAAGAATCAACATTCCTGACTTACTCAAAGTAATCCAGATTACCATGCTTCCACTGCGCACTCTGATCTAACAATCAAAATTTCTTAGGTTCACCAAAAAAAAGTTTGATCAAATTATTTTTTTATCTTATCAATAGAAAAGATCTAAAATTTTAAATTTCAATTGAAGTCAAAGATTAACTTTCGATTCTCATTCATACTTTTACTGGTGTACAATAATCTTGATTAACCCTTGAGTCCAATATCATATTTAAACCATCATATAGATTTACTATAATCAATATGAATCAAATCTTAATTCTCATATCAATTCAATTCAATAATTTTCAAACCAAAAATCCTCATAAGTCAAATCAATGAAAAAATCCTTCGATGCTCCACCAAATTTGGACATAATTAGAATATATAAGAATTTCAAATCATTATTTTTTTTTCTAAAATTTCTATCATCAGGATCTTCAATATCTATCAAATATCCTTTCATAACAATCATACAAGCTTCAAAAAAATCAAATCTCCATTTAATAGTAGATTCAATTAGGGACCTCGTTAACAAAAGTAAAGGAACTCCATATCAATTCTTAAATCCAAAATTTTTAAATTATAAATTCACATGGATCCCTTAATCTGAAATAAATATAAATTAGATCTTTTATATTAATCTAAAGATATCAATTTTTCATTAACAACCTCAACAATAATATCAGAAAATCTCTTGATCAACTTAGATACGAAATCTTTAAATTAAAATTTCATATACATCATGTAGTCTCCAAGAGACATAATAAGATCTATTATCTAGATCTAAGGATGATGATTAAAGATTCTAATACGATGAATATTCTACAACCTCATAATCGATTTCATCAAAAAAAATATATTTCTTTATAATATTCTCAAATATGCATTCATCTTAATATGCCACTTTATATATAATCCACATACCAAATTTAATTTCAATAAATATTCCAACCAAGCATCATAAAAGATTTTTCTTAGTCCATCCTGGAATAATATTTTATCATCAAATCTTTATCTTGCCAATAATAGTCAACTTCTCAACTAGAAGTAATATCATAGTTGTCACGCCCCCAACCCGAGATTGTGAATCGAGGGTCATGGCAACCGCCGCATACTCATAGAAAACTCTTCCCATAAGCATGCAAGGCATCTTATCATACTATCCTAAAACAACAGCAGAATAATCAGTTAATAATCTAAATCCAAAATATAATGACCTAATTTTTTTCTTTAATGTCTCAATAAATTCAACAATGATTCATAGTCTTTACATCAAATTCAATAAGATTTTCAACCAAAAATAAAAGTATAGAGATTCTGCTTCTGATCACTCTTCCATTCATAGCTTGTATCATCTTAATTCCTCAACATCTGTAAAAATAGTAAAATAGGAGGTAATGAGCTAGACAGCCCAGTAAGCAATGATCACTTTTCAACAGATTTCATCAGACATTTAAATAAATAATCATTTATAGAAAATAAGCATATAGAGTTCGTCAATTCGAAATCAATTTCAATTATGCAATATAATTCATGCCAAATTCATTTTTTTTTCAAAAATTCAAGTTTCTTTCGAGATTTCAATTTCTTTTGTTCTTCAATTCTTTTCGTCAACTATGAGCTATGACCATATTTTTCTTGTGGCAGGGTCATAACACCGCGTATCTTCTTGCGGTGAGCTGCGAATCATCTGGCAGCAAAGTCCTTCAGAACTGCTGGTCTCTCTGGCGGTTTGTCGCTGGTCTCTCTGGCGATGTAAACTCTCAAGACAAATCAATTGCCAACGTATATGCTCCCATTGGCAGGGTCCTTTACATAGTCAGGTTGTCAATTCATATTGTTCTTATATCAGAATTTTTCATAAATCATATTTCATATTCTAATTTCGATAATAAAATATATAATCATGTAGTATCGAAATCAATCAATATAATGCATCATGAAATCAATATGTTCAATCATGCTTCATCATAATATTTTAAAAATAAGATATTTTCATAACAAAATACCATTCATCCAATTCATGCATCGTTTCACAAATCATGTCAGAAAAATATATTATAATTTATCGATAAATCTAGAAAAAGTGAAACATTACTTACCTCGAACGCATTCCAATAAATCCACATAATTCTATAAATTTTCTTCCAAAAATTTTGTTCATAGATCATATCACGATATCCCATGATCAAACATCCACAATCCTATACAGAATCAATTTCAATAATTAGAAAGAATACGAATACCATATTTCAACGGTTTAGATCGGGTCCGATCATCTAATTTTATCTAATCAAAATCTAATTAGGACCTAAACGATCCAAAGTTTGACTATCAGATCAAATCAGATTCGAAGTGATAGGATTGAGGTTTCTTCATCGATTTCATAAAATCAAGTAGAGAGAGACAATTAGAGGAGAGAGAATTCATGAGGTACAATTTGAATTGATCAGATGACATAATCCAACATTACGATTGGTCCAATATCTCGATTGATGAAATCAACATGATCAAATCAAGTCATGGCTAGATCGGAATCATGGATGATCAAATCTAAAGATTCATGATCTGATTAAGGTGGGTGCCAGTACGCTGTCTGACAACCATGGATCAGAGTTCTTCATTAGAATCAGATCAGGACTATTAAAAAAAATTTCTTCATTCACTAACCTTTTTAAAGAGAGAATCAACCAAGAGAGAATATTTTAGAGAGTGAAAATTCTAGAGAGAGAAAATTTTAGAGAGAGAAAACTCATCTTGAATTCTTCAGACAATATGATTCAACAAATTCAATCGATCAGATCAAATTATGTTAAGATTATCATATGGATAATTTAATAAAATCATGAAAAATAGAATCTTAAAAATACCTAATATGATCAAAGTGGGTGTCGGTGTACCGTCCGACGATCGCAGATCAAAAATCCATCACTAGGATTATTTAAATTCATCATCATTCTTTTCAAAATTTTAGAAAATCTTAGGAGAGAGAAATAACTTAGAGAGAGGATTCTAGAGAGAAAAAATAGAGAGAGAAAGTCCAATTCTAGAGAGAGAAAATATTAGTTCAGGCTGAAGAAAGAGAGGGAAGAGAGAGAAACTTTTTTTCTCATATTTTATTATTTATATCATTATTTATTAATTAATTAATTTTATTTTTCTTTCTTCTTTTTTTTTCTTTTTTTTTCTTCATGGAAGGGAGAGGAGAAAATCTTATTTATTATTATTATATTATTTTTCTTCTTCTTCTTCTTTTTCTTTTTTTTTCCTTTTTCTTTCCTTTTTCTTTTTCTTTTCTTTTCCTTCTTTTTCTTTTCTTTTCCTTCTTCTTCTTTTCTTTTTCTTTTTCTTTTCCTTCCTTCTTCCCGTGGGTTCCTTTGGGTCGAAACAGGGGATCTCACAATCTCCTGTTGGCTGGCCGGCCGATGGTGCAACCGGCATGGGGCGGCTATCGGCAGGAGGGGGGGCGACCCAACGATGAGAGGAGGGCCAAACCGGTGGTCGGCGGTGACCACCGACGTCGAAAAATCGAAGAAAAAATGGGCAAAATAGATGTTTCTTCTGCAACAAAATCTAGCGACTCCAGTCGCCGGCGAGCGTGCACACAGGCATGGGAAGGAAAGAGGAGAAGAGAGGAAGAGGAGGAGGCTTACCTCCAATGCCGGCGAGGCTTTTTCGATGAGCAATTAGATGGGCACAGGGATGGGTCTCCGTGAGGATTTTTCGACGATCTCTGTCGTTTTGCCCCCGAATTTCTCGATGAGAGGGAGAGAGGAGGGTTCTCCTCCTTAAATAGAGCCGGAGGGGGCTCTTTCCGACTCCGATTGGGAGCCGACGAGAGGAGGAAGGAGACTCCCTTCGGGAGTTCTTCTCTTCTATTTTTTTTTTTCATTTGGGCTTTGGCTGATTCTAGGCTGGGATTGTTACATGGGCCGGACCAGGCCATCACATTCTTCCCCTCTAAAAGAAATTTCGTCCTCAAAATTTTTCTTGCTTGAGTCTTCGTATTTCCTTTACTTAAATCTTATCCACAAATATTTCACTATTCTAATTCTTGATATAAATTCATTCTTAAATTATTTTATAAGAAAAAAATTGGTACATCAATATCTATCTGAAACAGAACCATTCATTTTCTTATTTATCAAGACCAACATCTCAAAGATTTTTAATATTTCAAAAATTTCGAAATTATGCTCTCATTCTCTATAAAATAATGTTCAATACCTCATGACTAGATCAAAATCAAATCTATCTCTTGTGAATAGAAAAAAATCAATATCTTAATTCTTGAATAAGAATTTTATTTTTCATCATCATTTATTTATTTTTTAAAATATTAATCACTCTTAATTTCAACCCATCATAAGATAGGAAAACATACTTCTATGAATCATTTGATGACATCCTAATCAATCAAAATTCAAAAATATTTTCTCTTATTCATACTTTCAAAGGTTGAAGATTTATCATTTCAATCTCATTCTCAAACTTTTGATATTTTAATTCTCGATGCAACTTTATCATTGAGTCATTTCATCAAGATCAATATCACCAATGTTGATTAGAATTAATATCACTATTTCTAGTCATCAAAATTTTCTTACTCAAACCCTCAAACTCTTAAATATTCTAATTTTTGAAGTAAATTTTATCATTAAGTCATTCCATAATAAAAAATCAATAACTCAAAAATTGATCTAAGTCAAAATTATATTTTTCTTATAATCAAAATCAATGTCTCTATTCTGAGTAAGTATATCAATTTTCTTTATCTAAATATTAACAACTCTTAATTAATCAATTTATTATCAAATTAAATTATAAATAACTCCAATCCATCTTTTATAGAATAATCATCAATATCAATAGATAACCTCAATCTTTTCTATTCAGTCAGAGAAATAATAATAATCAAAAGAGTTCAAACTTCAAATTTTATTATATCCTGGAGATAAATATTTGAGTATAATAATCTAAGTTTGAAATCATTATTCGATAAACAATCTCAAATTTTTTTTAATAAATAGAGAATTATAAAATTTAATTCTAAGATAGAGAAAATTTATCTCTCAATATTCTAAATCTAAAATCAAAAATCAAGGGTCCACTCATTCTAGAATTAGGATATTAATTATTTTTATAGCATAGTAGGTGGAAGCACTACTTTTAAAAATCACATTAGGATATCTAAAATGATTCAAAATTTTAAAATATTATTCTTTCTAATATCAATAAATTTCTTATATCAAACCATATCATCTATCATAATTCTTTGACTCAAAGAATCAATATTCCTGACTTACTCAAAGTAATCCAGATTACCATGCTTCCGCTGTGCACTCTGATCTAACAATCAAAATTTCTTAGCTTCACCAAAAAAAATTTTGATCAAATTATTTCTTTACCTTATCAATAGACAAAAAAATTTTAAATTTTAAATTTCAATTGAAGTCAAAGATTAACTTCTGATTCTCATTCATACTTCTACTGGTATACAATAATCTTGATTAACCCTTGAGTCCAATATCATATTTAAACCATCATATAGATTTACTATAATCAATATGAATCAAATCTTAATTATCATATCAATTCAATTTGATAATTTTCAAACCAAAATCTTTATAAGTCAAATCAACGAGAAAATCCTTCGATGCTCCACCAAATTTGGATATAATCAGAATATATAAAAATTTCAAATCATTATTTTTTTTAAATTTTTATAATCAAGATCTTTAATATCTATCACGTATCTTTTCACAACAATCATACAAGCCTCAAAAATCAAATCTCCATTTAATAGTAGATTCAATTACGGACCTCATTAACAAAAGCAAAGGAACTCCATATCAATTCTTAAATCCAAAATTTTTAAATTATAAATTCACATGATTTTGATAATTTTAAATAAATATAAATCAGATCTTTTATCTTAATATAAAGATATCAATTTTTTATTAACAACCTCAACAATAATATCAGAAAATCTCTTGATCAACTTAGATACGAAATCTTTAAATTGAAATTTCATACACATCATGTAGTCTCCAAGAGACATAATAAGATCCATTATTTAGATCTAAGGATGATGATTAAAGATTCCAATACGATGAATATCCTATAATCTCAAAATCAATTTTATCAATAAGACATAGGTTTCTTTGCAATATCCTCAAATATGCATTCATCCTAATATGCCACTTTATATATGATCCACATACCAAGTTTAATTTCGATAAATATTCCAATCAAGCATCATAAAAAAAAAACTTTCTTAGCCCATTCTGGAATAATATTTTATCATCCAATCTTTATCTTTCCAATAATAGTCAACTTCTCAACTAGAAGTAATATCATAGTATTATTCTCACATCGAATTTGAACTTACGATTCACTTGAATAACCAATGATCAAATTAATAACCACAATGCACAATAAAATTTTATGTCAATCCTTTTGTGATTACTTTT
Source organism: Elaeis guineensis (assembly GCF_000442705.2). Classification (NCBI taxonomy): domain Eukaryota; kingdom Viridiplantae; phylum Streptophyta; class Magnoliopsida; order Arecales; family Arecaceae; genus Elaeis; species Elaeis guineensis. The sequence goes on from NC_025998.2 coordinate 48,959,122, forward strand.
GATCAAGATCTAACTAATCATATCATGATCTATAGATTATCCATCATATTTCAAATTCTATATGTCATAATCTCTTGTGATCCTTTTATACATAATCTCAATATTTAACCAAAAGTTCATAAAGATTTCTCCCACTACAATCATCAAAGATCTACACCATAATGTCCTTAGTGTCTATCCACTAACACTCCTTCTATACACATCTTAGTTCATCTACTAACAATCTGATATCATATTAATTGTCATGCCTCTGACTCAAGATTATGAATTGAGGGTCATGGCAACCACCGCATACTCATAGAAAACTCTTCCCATAAGCATGCAAGGCATCTTATTATACTATCCTAAAATAATAGCGAAATAATTAGTTAATAATCTAAATTCAAAATATAATGATTTAATTTTTTTTTTTAATGTCTCAATAAATTTAACAATGATTCATAGTCCTTACATCAAATTCAATAAGATTTTCAACCAAAAATAAAAGTATAGAGATTCTGCTTCTGATCACTCTTCCATTCATAGCTTGTATCATCTTAATTCCTCAACATCTATAAAAACAGTAAAAATAAGAGGTAATGAGCTAGACAGCCCAGTAAGCAATGATCATTTTTCAACAGATTTCATCAGGCATTTAAGTAAATAATCATTTATAGAAAATAAGCATATAGAGTTCGTCAATTCGAAATCAATTTTAATTATGCAACATATTTCATGACAAATTCATTTCTTTTTCGAAAATTCAAGTTTCTTTCGAGATTTTAATTTCTTTTGTTCTTCAATTCTTTTCGTCAACCATGAGCTATGACCATATTTTTCCTGTGGCAAGGTCATAACACCGCATATCTTCTTGCGGTGAGCTGTGAATTATCTGGCAGCAAAGTCCTTCGGAACCACTGGTCTCTCTGGCGGTTTGTCGCTGGTCTCTCTGGCGATGTAAACTCTCAGGACAAATCAATTGCCAATGTATATGCCCCCATTGGCAAGGTCCTTTACATAGTCAGGTTGTTAATTCATATTATTCTTATATCAGAATTCTTCATAAATCATATTTTATATTCTAATTTCGATAATAAAATATATAATCATGTAGTATCGAAATCAATCAATATAATGCATCATGAAATCAATATGGTCGGTCGGTGGTGCAATTGGCATGGGACGGCCGTCGGCAGGAGGGGGGTGACCCAACGACGAGAGGAGGGCCAAACCGATGGTCGGTGGTGACCACCGGCATCAAAAAATCGAAGAAAAAATGGGCAAAATAGATGTTTCTTCTGCAACAAAATTCGGTGACTCCGGTCACCGACGAGCGTGCACACAGGCATGGGAAGGAAAGGGGAGAAGAGAGGAAGGGGAGGAGGCTTACCTCCGACGCCGGCGAGGCTTTTCCGACGAGCAATTGGATGGTTACAGGGACGGATCTCCGTGAGGATTTTTCGACGATCTCTATCATTTTGCCCCAAAATTTCTCGATGAGAGGGAGAGAGGCGGGTTCTCCTCCTTAAATAGAGCCGAAGGGGGCTCTTTCCGACTCTGATTGGGAGCCAATGAGAGGAGGAAGGAGACTCCCTTCGGGAGTTCTTCTCCTCTATTTTTTTTTTTTCATTTGGGCTTTGGCTGATTCTGGGCTGGGATTGTTACATGGGCCGGGTCAGGCCATCACAATAGTATTATTCTCACATCAAATTTGAACTTACGATTCACTTGAATAACCAATGATCAAATTAATAACCACAGTGCACAATAAAATTTTATATCAATTCTTTTGTGATTACTTTCGATCAAGATCTAACTAATCATATCATAATCTATAGATGATCCATCATATTTCAAACTCCATATGTCATAATCTCTTACGATCCTTTTATATATAATCTCAATGTTTAATCAAAAATTATAAAGATTTTTTTTTTCACTACAATCATCAAAGATCTACACCATAATGTCCTTAGTGTCTATCCACTAACACTCCTTCTATACGCATCTTAGTTCATCTGCTAATGCTCTGATACCACTTTAATTGTCACGCTCCCGACCCGAGATTGTGAATCGAGGGTCATGGCAACCGCCGCATACTCATAGAAAACTCTTTCCATAAGCATGCAAGGCATCTTATCATGCTATCCTAAAATAATAGTGGAATAATTAGTCAATAATTTAAATATAAAAATATAATGACTTAAATTTTTTCTTTAATATCTCAATAAATTCAATAATGATTCATAGGCCTTACATCAAATTCAATAAGACTTTCAACCTAAAATAAAAGTATAGAGATTCTGCTTCTGATCACTCTTCCATTCATATCTTGTATCATCTTAATTTCTCAACATCTGTAAAAATAGTAAAATAGAAGGTAATGAGCTAGACATCCTAGTAAACAATGATCACTTTTCAACAGATTTTATCAGGTATTTAAGTAAATAATCATTTATAAAAAATAAGTATATAGAGTTCATCAATTCGAAATCAATTTCAATTATGCAATATAATTCATGCCAAATTCATTTCTTTTTCAAAAATTCAAGTTTCTTTTCAGGTTTCAATTTCTTTCGTTCTTAAATTTTTTTCGTCAACCATGAGCTATGACCACATTTTTCCTGTGGCAAGATCATAACACCGCGTATCTTCTTACGAGGAGTTGTGAATCATCTGACAGTAAAGTCTTTCGGAACCGCTGGTCTCTCTGACGGTTTATCGCTGGTCTCTCTAGCGACGTAAACCCTCAGGACAAATTAATTGCCAACGTATATGCCCCCATTGGCGGGGTCCCTTACATAGTCAGGTTGTCAATTCATATTATTCTTATATCAGAATTCTTCATAAATCATGTTTCATATTCTAATTTTGATAATAAAATATATAATCATGTAGTATCGAAATCAATCAATATAATGCATCATAAAATTAATATGTTCAATCATGCTTCATCATAACATTTCAAATAAGATATTTTCATAACAAAATATCATTCATCCATTCATGCATCATTTCATAAATCATGTCAGAAAAATACATTATAATTTATCGATAAATCTAGAAAAAATGAAACATTACTTACCTCGAACGTATTTCAATAAATCCATAAAATTCTATAAACTTTCTTCTAAAAATTTTGTTCATAGATCATATCACGATATCCCATGGTCAAACATCCACAATCCTATACAGAATCAATTTTAATAATTAGAAAGAATACGAATACCATATTTCAATGATTTAGATTGGGTCCGATCATCTAATTTCATCTAATCAAAATCTAATTAGGACCTAAACGATCCAAAGTTTGACTATCAGATCAAATCAGATTTGAAGTGATAGGATCGAAGTTTCTTCATCGATTTCATAAAATCAAGTGGAGAGAGAAAATCAGAGGAGAGAGAATTCATGAGGTACAATTCGAATTGATCAGGTGACACAATCCAACATTACGATTGGTCCAATATCTCGATTGGTGAAATCAACATGATCAAATCAAGTCATAGCTAGATCGAAATCATAGATGATCAAATCTAAATATTCATGGTCTGATTAAGGTGGGTGTCAGTACGCTGTCTGACAACCATGGATCAGGATTCTTCATTAGAATTAGATCAGAACTATTAAAAAAAAATTTTTCATTCACTAACCTTTTTAGAGAGAGAATCAATCAAGAGAGAGAATATTTTAGAGAGAGAAATTCTAGAAAGAGAAAACTCATCTTGAATTCTTCAGACAATATGATTCAACAAATCCGATCGATCAGATCAAATCATACTGAAATTATCATGTGAATAATTTAATAAAATCATGAGAAATAAAATCTAAAAATACCTGATCTGATCAAAGTGGATGTCGGTGTATCGTCCGACGATCACAGATCAAAAATCTATCACGAGGATCATTTAAATTTATCATCATTCTTTTCAAAATTTTAGAAATCTTAGGAGAGAGAAATAACTTAGAGAGAGAAAGTCTAATTCTAGAGAGAGAAAATACTAGTTTAGGTTGAAAAAGAGAGGAAAGAGAGAGAAACTCTCTTTCTCATATTTTATTATTTATATCATTATTTATTAATTAATTTATTTTATTTTTCTTTCTTCTTTTCTTTCTTTCTTTTTTTTTTCTTTTTTCTTCACGAAAGAGAGGAGAGAAAATCCTATTTATTATTATTATATTATTATTATATTATTTTTTCTTCTTCTTTTTTTCTTTTTTTTTTCTTTTTTTTCTTTTTTTTCTTTTTCTTTTCTTTTCCTTCTTCTTTTCTTTTTCTTTTTCTTCTTCGGGCTCTTTCCTGGTTGAAACAGGGGACCGACAAGTCCCCTCCTTGGAGTTCCGACCGACGGTGCAGCCGGCGTGGGGCGGCCGTCGGCAGGAGGGGGCGGCCCAACGACAAGAGGAGGGCCAAATCGGTGGTCGGCGGTGACCACCGGCGCCCAAACATCCAATGAAACCGAAAACCCCCCTTTTTCTCAAAGAAATCCGGTGACTCCGATCGCCGGCGAGCATGCACACCGGCATGGAAAAAAAAGGAGAGAAGAGAGGAAGGGAAGGAGGCTTACCTCCGACGCCGGTGAGGCTTTTCCGACGAGCAAATTGGACGGGCACAGGTCGGTCTTCCGCGGTGGTTTTCTGGCGATTCCGCCGACTGGACTTAGGATCTTCGGTGGAAGGGAGAGAGGAGGGATCTCCTTCTTAAATAGAGCGAGAGGAGGGATCTTTTTCGACTCCGATTGGGAGTCGACGAGAGGAGGAAGAAGACTCCCTTCGGGAGTTCTTCTCCTCTATTTTTTTTTTTGTTTGGGCTTTGGTGGGCTGGGATTCTTACTCGGGCCGGGCCATCACAGCTTTTGTAGCTATGTCCTCAGACATGGAAAAAACTGAGCTATACCTAGAAAGAGCAGCACATGTAGAAGCCTTTGGTAGACCAATTAAAGAAGATGATGTTCAAGATGCAATTATCCGTAAAGCAAACATAGTAGGAACCTGGACAACCAGGAAATTGGCTAGCCCCAACACCTTCTTTATGGCCTGCCCATTTAGAGAGGTTGTTCATCAATTAATGACAGAAGATAGGATTCGAGGTAATGGTTTCTCTCTATAGGTCAATCATTGGGACCAATTCAGGAGGGGTATTCCACATCAACTTAAGCTTAAGGTAAGCGCAAGCCTCTTAAACCTTCCATTATTAAGCTGGAATGCTCGTTCAGTGGCAGCAATTGTTTCAAGTTTTGGACTCTGTGATAACCCGGCCCACTAAGCCCATTAAACAAAAAAAAAAATAGAAACAGGGAGGAAGACTCCCGATCAAGTCTTCCTCTTCTCCGATTTCGATCAAGAATCGGAGTCCTAGGGCCATTAAAAGACCCTAGGATGAGCTCTATAAGAACCCCCTCCTCTCCTCTAAGTGTAGATCCATCAGTCACCGACGATCGTCGGAGTTTTTCTCCGATTTTCCCGATTGAAGCCGCGGCCCCTCGACCTGTGCTCACCATGATTTCACGCCGGTGGGGGTCATCGGAGGCTGTGGTAAGGCCTCATTCCTCTTCCTCTCTTCTCTCCCTTTTTTTTCGTGCCCGTGGGCACGATTGCCGGCGACGGGTGTCGCCGGATTTTGTTGGAAAAGAAAACCCCCTGTTCTCATCGGTTCTTTTCTCTGATTTTCCGGCACCGATGGCCACCACCAACCGCCGGCTATGGCCCTTCCGAATTTAGGGGGAGTTGTCCCTTGCCACCGGCCACCGTCAGGCAAGGTGCGGCCTTGAACGGTCGGTTTAAGGAACGGGGACCTCTAGGTCCCCTGTTCCGGCCAAAGAAGGCCACAGGGGAAAAAAGAAAAAGAAAAGAAAAGGAGAAGAAAAAAGAAAAGAAAAAGAAAAAGAAAAGGAAAAGGAAAAAAGAAAAAAAAAAGAAAAAAAAAAGGAAAAAAAAAGAGGAAGAAAAAGAAAAGAAAAATATATAATCATATAATAATAATAATAATAATAATAATAATAATAATAATAAAAGAAAAAGAAAAGAAGAAAAAGAAAAGAAAAGAAAAATATATATATTTGTATAATAATAATAATAAAAATAAAAATAATAATACACATAAAAGGAAGTTTCTCTCATCCCTCTCTAAAGTCCTTCTCTTTCTAGAATTGGATTCATTCTCTCTCTACTTTCTCTCTACTTTCTCTCTCTACTTTCTCTCTCTAAAAAAAATCTCTCTCCAAGAAGTCCTATGAATCCCCTATTAGGCTATCTTCTCCACTCCTAGGGACTTATGACCTTAAATCGGTTTAGAGCCGAAGGGAGAGATTTATTGGACTGATCATCAAATCGATCATTTCTTTATATTATGTAATTTTATTAAATATATGAAATAAAATTTATTGATGATTTAATATTTTAAATAGGACTATCCGATTCTTTTAAGGAAGATTAAAAAGTTCAGGACGATCGAGGTAAGTAGATTTTATGCTCCTTATTTATTTTTAAATGATCATGCTTTTATGTAAAGAATTGCTATTGATAAAATCATAATTTTTCATAAAACAAGGATCGGCATATGTGATATGAAAAAGCATGTTTTACTATGTGCATTCATTTCATGAATATGTCTTAAAAAAATAGCATGATTATGAAGCATAAATTTTATTGTTTTTCTATTTATGTATATGTATGTTTTAAGAAAAAGATAAAATGATTTCAAAGGCTCTCAGATAGCTATGAATGAATCTCTTCGGAAAGGTCGACATCTGGAGCTAGCATCCACATGAAACATGGCCCTGCCAGCAGGTATAAAGTTGGCACATGAATTAAGAACTTTGTCGATTAAGAAACATGGCCCTGTCACGGGTATAATAGTGACCTTAGCACGAATGTCTGTGAGCAATATTTTGAAACATGACATGAATATATGATGAAAATGATTTACGATTCATAATTGTGAAATATACATGATTTATGCATGCATGATGAGTTTATAACTTGTTTTATTATATGCTCTATGAAATATTTATTTTTACAATAATTATTATTTGCTAAATGATGCATTATCATAGAAAACTTATGCTTGATCCGGTAAGGAAGCGGAAGTCTACTTACTGAGCTGGTGTAGCTCATATTCTTTTTGTTTTCTTTTTCATGTAGAGAGAAATAAGGCTTGGACTGATGGAAAGGAAATCCAGGCTTGGGGATCAGCAAAGCAAGCTTGAAAATTTTGCACTAAAAATTCAGTTTATGTTTATGGATAGTAGTCATTATGAATTTTAAGACTTGGATTATTTCATCTTTGAATTTAGATGCTCTGAACCAGTTTTGGTTTAATTAAATATTTAAATTAAATTTTATTATTACATTTATTTGTGATACACTTGTTATTATATTTAAGAAGATGAATTTTGGCTTCGTGTTATCGTGGGTCCATCCCTTGGTAGCATGGCCATGTTATGTCCCAGATTTGGGGCGTGAAATTTTATGGTATCAGAGCAATAGGTTTAATCAAAGGTAGAACTTAAAACCTAACAGGGGATAGTTAGGTTACGCATAGTTAGACTCTAACTTAAATTATTAACTATACTACAACTCTGTTATAAAATAACATAATAATGTTGGCATTTGAATAGGAAGCGATGAGCGATAGGGAGGGTGAGACCTTGGCAAATATGGCTGCTAGGACGAGAGGAGCAAGAGGAGCAAGACTGTCATCGTGGGGAGCCGACAATCAACCAGTTGAGCAGGCTCCTAACGCATCGGCCACATAGGCGGACATTGCTGGTGTATGTCAAGTGGTGGCTCAGCTTATCCAGCAGCAGGCACAGACTGCTCCTCGACTGACATTATCTATGGAATCATACTATGAGAGATTCAGAAGGCTCAACCCACCTCTATTTGAGGGTGGATCTGATCCTATGGCTGCAGAGACATGAATTCGAGAGATGGAAAAGATGTTTGATGCCCTGCAATACCCTGAGAACATGAAGGTCCGATTAGCCGTTCCTATGTTAAAAGGAAATATCGAGTTTTGGTGGACTGCAATAAAAGCTGTCTATGGGAACAATGATGATCAGCTCACTTGGGAAGAATTCAAAGAGATATTTTATGATCAGTACTTTCTGGGGACAATGAGATTGGTAAAAGAAAATGAGTTTCTAGCCTTAAAGCAAAAGGATGATATGATGGTGCTAGAATATGCTAACAAATTTAATGAGCTAGGCCGCTTCTGCCCCCAGCTTATGGAATTCGAAAGGAGTAAAGCTAACAGATTCGAACAAGGTTTAAGATATGGAATTCGATCCCGTCTGTCTTCTCATATTTTTAATAACTACAAGGACGTACTGGAGCGAGCATTGAAAGTAGAGTCTGAATTGAAAAGAGCAGATCTAGAAAGAGGAGATAAGAAGAGACTGAGATCAGCAGAAAATCTAAAGGATCAGCAGAAAAATTTCAAAAATAATAACTCTGATAAGAAGAAAGAATCTTCATCCTGCTCCTACTGTAGAAAAAATCATAATGGACCTTGTCTCAAGAGGATTGGAGCATGCTTCTTATATGGTGAGAAAGGACATATGGCTCATGATTGCCCAAATAAGAAAAGAGATGACTCTAGACCTAACAAACCAGTTGATCAAAAACAAAAAAGAAACGCACGAGTGTTTACTTTAAACCAGCAGGAGGCTAATACAAATGATCAAGTGGTGACAGGTATTATCCCAGTCAATTCTATTTATGCTCGTGTGTTATTCGATTCTAACTCTTCATACTCTTTTATATCTCTCAAGTTTGCTACTTCTTTGAATTATGTGCCTGAAAAACTAAATGAACCATTATATGTTAGCACACCTTTTAAAAATATTATTGTTGCTAACATTATTTTCAAGAATTGCATAATCCAAATAGAAGAAAAAGAATTAGCAGCAGATTTGATTCAGCTAAATATGTATGATTTTGACGTTATTCTTGGGATGAACTGGTTATCTTCATACCATGCACATATTGATTGTTTTGGAAAAAGAGTGGTATTTCAAATTTTGGATGAACCGCAATTCTTCTTTCAAGGCGAAGTTCATAATATGGAACCCAAACAATCTTTGGATATTATCTCAATCATGAATGCAAGAAAAGCTTCAAGGAAAGGATGCAAAGCATTTTTAGCCCATGTAATAGACGTCGAGAAGGAAAAGATAAAGTTGGATGATATCCCAATTGTCAAAGAATTTTTTGATATTTTTTCAGATGAACTACCCGGACTGCCCCCAGAGCGTGAGGTTGAATTTAAAACTGATATCACCCCAGGAACCGGACCTATTTCGAAACTCCCTTATCGGATGGCTCCCGTAGAATTATGAGAATTAAAGGATCAACTGCAAGAACTTTTGAATAAAAAGTTTGTCCGACCAAGTACATCACCTTGGGGAGCTCCTGTGTTATTTGTGAAAAAGAAAGATGGGAGCATGCGTTTATGCATTGACTATCGAGAATTGAACAAGATAACCATAAAGAATAAATATCCTCTTCCTCGAATAGATGACTTATTTGATCAACTTCAGGGTGCTCAAGTTTTCTCCAAAATTGACTTACGATCAGGCTATCATCAACTAAGAATTAGAGATGAAGATGTACCTAAGACTGCATTTAGAACCAGATATGGCCATTATGAATTTTTAGTAATGCCTTTTGGACTAACCAATGCACCGGCTGCTTTTATGGATATGATGAACAGGATTTTCAAGCCGTATCTGGATCAATTCATTGTTGTTTTTATTGATAATATCCTGGTGTATTCTAAAACTATAGAAGAACATGAGAGACATTTGAGGATCGTATTTCAGATCTTGAGAAAAGAGAAGCTCTTCGCCAAGCTTAGCAAGTGTGAATTCTGGTTGGATAGTGTTGTCTTCCTCGGTCATGTAATATCTAAGGAAGGAATCTCAGTCGATCCAAAGAAGATAGAAGCCGTGGTAAATTGGCTTCGTCCGACTAATGTGATGGAAGTTAGAAGCTTCTTAGGCTTGGCTGGTTATTATAGAAGATTCGTCAAGGGATTTTCTCAAATTGCAATTCTTCTAACCCACTTAACTCAGAAACGAATAAAATTTGAATGGAGCAGTGAATGTGAGCAGAGTTTTCAAGATCTGAAGCAACGATTGATATCTGCCCCAGTTCTTAATCTACCATCTAATAAAGGAGGATTTGTCATTTATAGTGATGCTTCCAAGAAAGGATTAGGTTGTGTGTTGATGCAGAACGATAAGGTCATAGCTTATGCTTCTCGACAACTAAAAGTCAATGAGCAGAATTATCTGACCCATGATTTGGAGTTAGCAGCTATTATTTTTGCTTTAAAGATTTGGCGACACTATTTATATGGAGAATCATGTAAAATCTTTACTGATCATAAAAGCTTGAAATACTTATTTACTCAAAAAGAACTGAACATGAGGCAAAAAAGGTGGCTTAAACTATTAAAAGATTATAATCTAAATATTAAATATCATCCTGAAAAAGCTAATGTGGTGGCTGATGCACTTAGTAGGAAGTCTTCAGCGAATGTGATGACTCTGCTATCCTTTCAGCAATAAATTCTGAGGGATCTTGAAGATTTACAAATTGAAGTGACTTGTACTGATGTTAAGAATGTGTTAGCAAATTTAATGGTACAACCAGCATTGATCGAACAGATAAAAGCGGCCCAACAAAGTGATATTCATTTATGTTAGTTTAAGAAGGACATGGAGAAAGGGTTACGAACTGAGTTTAGACTACATACAGATGGAACTCTTTATTTTGGAAACAAATTATGTATACCAAGAGATCCTGAACTAAAAAAAGAAATTTTGGAAGAAGCCCATAAATTTTGTTTCTCCTTTCATCCCAATAGTATAAAGATGTATAGAGATTTAAAATAACTCTTCTGGTGGAATGGAATGAAGTAGGAGATAGCTCGGTTTATATCTCAATGCTTGGTATGCCAACAAGTGAAAGCCGAACATCAAAGACCTGCTGGTCTGCTAAGACCATTAGAGATATCATAATGGAAATGGGAGCATATCACGATGGATTTCGTTACTGGATTTCCAAGGACAACAAGAAAAAATGACGCAGTGTGAGTGATTGTTGATCGGCTCACTAAATCAGCTCACTTTCTACCTTTTCGAGTTGGCACTCCACTTGATAAGTTAGCCCAGATGTATATTGATGGAATTGTATGCCTGCACGATGTTCCAATAAGTATTGTATCTGATCGAGATTCATGATTTGTATCTAAATTTTGAAAAAGTTTTCAAGACGCTTTGAGAACAGAATTGAGGCTTAGTACTATATTCCATCCCCAGACCGATGGCCAATCTGAAAGGACAATTCAAACTCTTGAGGATATGTTAAGAGCTTGTGCTTTTGACTTCGGAGGACATTGGGATAATCATGTGGCATTGATTGAATTTGCTTATAACAACAGTTTTCATTCTAGTATCCGGATGGCACCCTATGAAGCCCTATATGGAAGAAAGTGTAGATCCCCTTTGTATTGGGATGAAGTAGGTGAAAAGAAATTAATAGGTCCTGAGTTAGTTCAAGATGCTAAAGACAAAATTTATCTAATCAAGAGAAGACTCAAGGCAGCACAGGATAGACAGAAGAGTTGGGCAGATAGAAAAAGAAGAGAATTAGAATTTCAGGTCGGTGATCATGTTTTTCTAAAGGTATCACCTACTAAGGGTGTCATGAGATTTGGGAGACATGGCAAGCTGAGTCCGCGATATATTAGACCTTTTGAAATTTTAAATCGAGTAGGAGATGTTGCTTACGAACTAGCCTTACCACCAGATTTATCCAAAGTGCACAATGTCTTTCATGTTTCACTACTGAGAAAGTTTGTACCTGATCCAAACAGTGTGATAAAGTATGAGCCATTGCAAGTTTATGAAGATCTAACCTATGAAGAATTTTTTCTCCGAATTATTGATCGAAAAGAGCAAGTTTTAAGACGGCGTATCATTCCGTACGTAAAGATTTATTGGAGTAATCATGAAGAGAGAGAGGCCACTTGGGAGCTTGAAGACGATATGAAGATGAGATATCCACACTTATTTGTAAATGAAGGTATGTTAAATTTTGAGGACAAAATTTTTTTTAAGGAGGGTAGAATGTGATAACCCGGCCCACTAAGCCCATTAAACAAAAAAAAAAAAACAGAAACAGGGAGGAAGACTCCCGATCGGAGTCTTCCTCTTCCCCGATTCCGATCAGAATCGGAGTCCTAGGGCCATTAAAAGACCCTAGGACGAGCTCTATAAGAATCTCCCTCCTCTCCTCTAAGTGTAGATCCATCAGTCACCGATAATCGTCGGAGTTTTTCTCCAATTTTTTCGATTGAAGCCGCGGCCCCTTGACCTGTGCTCGCCGCGATTTCACACCGGTGGGGGTCATCGAAGGCTGTGGTAAGGCCTCCTTCCTCTTCCTCTCTTCTCTCTCTTCTTTTCTGTGCCTGTGGGCATGATTGCCGATGACGGGTGTCACCGAATTTTATTGAAAAAGAAAACCCCCTGTTCTCGCCGGTTCTTTTCTCTGATTTTCTGGCACCGACGGCCACCACTGACCGCCGGCTATGGCCCTTCCGAATTCGGGGGGAGTTGTCCCTTGCCGCCGGCCACCACCGGGCAAGGTGCGGCCTTGAACAGCCAGTTTAAGGAACGGGGACCTCTAAGTCCCCTGTTCCGGCCAAAGAAGGCCACGGGGGAAAAAAGAAAAAGAAAAGAAAAGGAGAAGAAAAAAGAAAAGAAAAAGAAAAAGAAAAGGAAAAGGAAAAAAGAAAAAAAAAAGAAAAAGAAAAGGAAAAAAAAAGAAGAAGAAAAAGAAAAGAAAAGAAAAATATATAATCATATAATAATAATAATAATAATAATAATAATAATAATAAAAGAAAAGAAGAAAAAGAAAAGAAAAAAAATATATATATTTGTATAATAATAATAATAAAAATAAAAATAATAATACGCATAAAAGGAAGTTTCTCTTATCCCTCTCTAAAGTCTTTCTCTCTCTAGAATTGGATTCGTTCTCTCTCTACTTTCTCTCTCTATAAAAAAAAATCTCTCTCCAAGAAGTCCTATGAATCCTCTATTAGGCTATCTTCTCCACTCTTAGGGACCTATGACCTTAAATCAGTTTAGAGCCGAAGGGAGAGATTTATTGGACTGATCATTAAATCGATCATTTCTTTATATTATGTAATTTTATTAAATATATGAAATAAAATTTATTGATGATTTAATATTTTAAATAGGACTGTCCGATTCTTTTAAGGAAGATTAAAAGGTATAGAACGATCGAGGTAAGTGGATTTTATACTCCTTATTTATTTTTAAATGATCATGCTTTTATGTAAAGAATTGCTATTGATAAAATCATAATTTTTCATAAAACAAGAATCGGCATATGTGATATGAAAAAGCATGTTTTACTATGTACATTGATTTCATGAATATGTCTTAAAAAAATAGCATGATTATGAAGCATAAATTTCATTGTTTTTCCATTTATGTATATGTATGTTTTAAGAAAAAGATAAAATGATTTCAAAGGCTCTCAGATAGCTATGAATGAATCCCTTCGGGAAGGTCGACATCCGGAGCTAGCATCCACACGAAACATGGCCCTGCCAGCGGGTATAAAGTTGGCACATGAATTAAGAACTCTGTCGATTAAGAAACATGGTCCTGTCACGGGTATAATAGTGACCTTAGCACGAATGTCTATGAGCAATGTTTTGAAACATGACATGAATATATGATGAAAATGATTTACGATTCATAATTGTGAAATATACATGATTTATATATGCATGATGAGCTTATAACTTGTTTTATTATATGCTCTATGAAATGTTTATTTTTACAATAATTGTTATTTGCTAAATGATGCATTATCATAGAAAACTTATGCTTGATCCGGTAAGGAAGCGGAAGTCTACTTATTGAGCTGGTGTAGCTCATATTCTTTTTGTTTTCTTTTTCATGTACAGAGAAATAAGACTAGGACTGATGGAAAGAGAATCCAGGCTTGGGGATCAGCAAAGCAAGCTTGAAAATTTTGCACTAGGAATTCAGTTTATGTTTATGGATTGTAGTCATTATGAATTTTAAGACTTGGATTATTTAATCTTTGGATTTAGATGCTCTGAACCAGTTTTGTTTTAATTAAATATTTGAATTGAACTTTATTATTACATTTATTTGTGATACACCTGTTATTATATTTAAGAAGATAAATTTTAGCTTCGTGTTATCGTGGATCCATCCCTTGGTAGTATGGCCGTGTTATGTCTCGGATTTGGGGCGTGACACTCTCATAGAGCAAGTAAAGCGTATCTTCAATGGGAAGACCTCACAACTTTTGTGATGACATTGAGGGCATCCTAGAATCTGTTAATGTCACGGTAGGAGCATTTACATACAACGTTCAGATTAGAATTAACTGTCTTAGGGCAAGTTCCGCCTGATTCAGCTTCCTCGGTGGAAACCCTAGACAATGAAGTCAAAGATTGGGATTACTGATTTGGATCGGGTGACAAATCACCATCGCCGACATACAACAAATAGCTAGCAGAATAGCCATCCAGCTCTACCTCCAGGAGACAAGCTCCGCGACCTAGATTGGAGGCTAGTCCAGAGCTTGCCTCTGAACCTAATCGGCAGCTCCACAGTCAGCAATGTGCAATGTTCAAAAACAAGGAAGGGACTAACCGTTGGCTACTCAGCCTCTATAAAATTTTCACCCTCAGACTAGACCCTTGGAACAAGCCAGCTACCATCATCGCCCTAGGCTTCAGTAGCCAAAAGGTAGGATGGATAGGACTAGATTCAAATTCAAATATCACTCTGCTATTTTCTCTTTCCCCAGGGGCAGAGGTGGGACATCAGACAACATCTCCTTTAGTCTTCATTGAGAGCCTAAAACCCCTAGAGCCCTTAAACCTTTGCTCCGAAAGTGATAGTCAACTCAGCCTTCCAATGCCTGGGATTAAGACGCACAGAAAGGCAGAATCCCACCACCTAGTGCCAATCAAACGAATCTTTGCTAGAATTTTATAGGAGACTGAAGGTGCAGGAGCTTAATAATCTCAACAGCCTTCTGACAATCATCTGCCTTACATGATTCCTAACACAAAGAAGAGTAGCACATCTATGCCGGCCAAGCGTAGTGCCCAATTACGGTCGAAGAAGATTAAGTCCTTTGGGCTAATCGAAGACTCTCTAATGGAGGCTGATATCTTGTTCTTAAACTCCCTAACAGCCACCCAAATTTTAGAAATAGGAAAGACATGTGGGATGATCTTCGAACCTTGGCAACAAATGAATCCTATTGAAAAATTAAAGGTGATGGAGATCCAACGCTGTGGAGTGACTACTGGCCAAGTTTTAGATTATGCGGCCAAATGAAAATTAGCAACAAAAACTATAGCAGCAGCTTGTCAACTCTCTGTAGTCTCTGCTATGTTTTGATACACCTACTTCACCTTTTGTACTCTGCACCTATTCCCGTCCCACATGTAATATATCACTTTAGGTGCAACTTTGGTTGGCAACCTAGTACCTCTCCAAAGCTTAAAGTCAAGAAAAGTTTTATTTCAGCAAAGCAGGTCCTTCTCCGCCTTTACATGCTAAATCTGTTGTGTTCTTTCTTATTACAAATAATTCTAAGCTAGAATATGCGAGGCGCTGGCAAGCCCAAGAAGAAAAGAGCCATCAGAGAAACCATCAAAAAATCTAAGTGCCAGATTGTCTGTCTCAAGGAAACCAAATAGAATCATATGCATTCGAGACTACAGAAAACGGAAATATAATTGACGGATGGGCAGGGAAAGATGCTAAAGGTTTAGCAGGAGGTCTGCTTTCCTATTGGAACATGATAGAATTTGATGGATGCACTCTTCAAACAGGGATTACTCTATCACTATCAAACTCATTTGCAAATAGTCTGGATTCACCTGGATGCTTTTCAATATCTATGGTCCCCACAATGAATAAGACCGGAGCATATTATTCTCTGATCTTAGCAAGCGCAAATCCGACAACACCCTACCATGGATACTAATAGCCGACTTTAATGCCACACGTTTCATGTCTGATAGAAATGGCATCACAACCACTCAGAGTACCTCAAAATAGCTCAATAATTTTGTAAACTTGCACTCACTAGTAGAACTAAAATTGTCTGTGGTCCAATCTAAGAGAGGACCGTACAATGGCAATGTTAGACCGCTGCTTTGCATCCATCGAGTGGCTACAAAAATATCCACTGGCTAATCTCTCTGCCATGGTCCAATCAACGTCAGACCATATACCCCGCCTACTGCAAACAACAACTTCTCTTAATGGTAAGAGCCGCCTCAACAAACCATTCCATTTTGAAAATCTTTGGCTCATAATTTTAGGGTTTGAAGAGATGATTCAAGATTGGTGGAACAAAGGGCCGACCTCTTGTAACCCAGTCACCAATCTAGTTCAGAAGCTTCGAGTACTCAGGTCGAATCTTAAATCATGGAACTGTCTGAATGTAGAAAATATCATAGAACAAAAGGAACAACTACTCCATAAGATTGACTATCTAGATCTCGAGGAAGAAACACGAAAGCTTTCCACAGCAGAAATAGAAGATCGAAAAGCACTAAAATAAAAACTGGACCATCTGCTTAACCAAGAGGAATTGCTTTGGAGGCAGCGTGCACGGGTACAATGGCTACACAATGGGAACTGCAACACCAAATTTTTTCACCTTTGGGCGAGCAACAGGAAAAGAAAGAATCTCATATTAAGCATTCATCATCAGCAATCGCTAATTACTGACTCTGAAAACATCCAGGAATGTGTCAAGAGCTTGCTAGGCAATGCTGAAAAACCATATATCACAGCAAACTGAAAAATATTATTCTCCGTAGAAGCACTTCAACTGCATGATTTAGATGCTCCATTTACAGAGGATGAAATTAAAAATGCAGTTTTCCGATTAGCCTCTCACAAATCACCTAGACCCAATGGATTCCCATTTGACTTTTACAAGCGATTCTGGCTCCTCATCAAGCAAGACCTGATTAACTTGTTCAATAGTTTCTATCATCACCAAACGAGCTTGGATAGACTCAATTTCTCCTTCATAATGCTCATTCCGAAAAAGGATCTCAATTGCACTGTCAAAGACTATCGACCAATCAGTCTCATGAATGGGATTGTCAAAATTATTTCAAAGGTTCTGTCAATGAGACTTGCTAACCAGCTAGATAAGCTCATCACATCATCTCAGTCTACATTCATTCAAGGGAAGTCAATCACTGACATCTTCGCAACAGTGACAGAGATCAGATCCCAGGCTGTTCAACTCAAGCACAAAGGTACTGTTGACAAACTTGACTTCGAGAAGGCATTTGATAATGTTGCTTGGCCATTTCTGTTTGACCTCCTAAAATGTGATAGCCCAGCCAGCCCAAACAAATCAAATATATATATATATATATATATATATATATGATGAAGACTCCCGCAGGGAGTCTTCTTCTCCCGACCGGCTCCTAATCGGAGTCGGAAACCTCACCGGAGAGGAGTCAAACTCCTCTCCTTTGGTTCTATTTAAAGGGGAGACCCTTCTCCCTTCTTCCTACCAAAAAATCCCGAGGCAAAACGGCGGCAATCGTCGGAAATTTCTCACGGAGACCCATCGTTGTGCCGTCCAATTTCTCGCCGGAAAAGCTTCGCCGGCGACGGAGGTAAGCCTCCTCCTCTTCCTCTCTTCTCCCCTTTCTTTCCGTGCCGATGTGCATGCTCACCGGCAACCGGAGTCGCCGGATTTTATTGCGGAAGAATCTTCTTTTTTTTGCCATTTTTCCATCGCCGGTGGTCACCGTCGACCACCGGTTTGGCCTCTTCTTGCCGCGGATCGTTTCTCCTCTTGCCGACGGTCGCCCCACGCCGGCTACGCCGCCGGCCGGCCACCCAATGAGGGGACCTCAGGGTCCCCTGTTTCAGCCCAAAACATGCCCACGGGAAGAAGAAAAGAAAAAGAAGAAGAAGAAGAAGGAAAAGAAAAAGAAAAGAAAAAGAAGAAAAAGAAAAGAAAAAGGAAAAGGAAAAAAAAAAAAGAGAGAAAGAAGAAAAAAAATAAATAATAATAATATAATAATATAATAAATAGGATTTTCTCTCCTCTCTCTTCCATGAAGAAAAAAAAAGAAAAGAAAAGAAAGAAAAATTATAAAATTAATTAATAAATAATGATATAAATAATAAAATATGAGAAGAGAGTTTCTCTCTCTTCCCTCTCTCTCTTCAGCCTGAACTAGTATTTTCTCTCTCTAGAATTGGACTTTCTCTCTCTAGAATCCTCTCTCTAGATTATTTCTCTCTCTTAAGATTTTTAGAATTTTGAGAAGAATGATGATGAATTTAAATGATTCTCGTAATGAATTTTTGATCTGTGATCGTCGGACGATACACCGACATCCACTTTGATCAGATCAGGTATTTTTAGATTTTATTTCTCATGATCTTATTTAATTATCCACATGATAATTTTAGCATGATTTGATCTGATCGATCAGAATTTGTTGAATCATATTATCTGAAGAATTCAAGATGAGTTTTCTCTCTCTAGAATTTTCTCTCTCTAAAATTTTCTCTCTCTAAAATATTATCTCTCTTGATTGATTCTCTCTCTAAAAAAAAGGTTAGTGAATGAAGAAATTTCTTTTAATAAGTCTGATCTTATTTTAATGAAGAACCCTGACCCATGATTGTCAGACAGCGTACTGGCACCCACCTTAATCAGACCATGAATCTTTAGATTTGATCATCCATGATTCCGATCTAGCCATGACTTGATTTGATTATGTTGATTTCACCAATTAAGATATTGGATCAATTGTAATGTTGGATTGTGTCACCTGATCAATTTGAATTGTACCTTATGAATTCTCTCTCTTCTGATTTTCTCTCTCCACTTGATTTTATGAAATCGATGAAGAAACCTCGGTCCTATCACTTCGAATCCGATTTGATCTGACAGTCAAACTTTGGATCATTTAGGTCCTAATTAGATTTTGATTAGATGAAATTAGATGATCGGACCCAATCTAAACCATTGAAATATGGTATTCATATTCTTTCTAATTATTGAAATTGATTCTGTATAGGATTGTGGATGTTTGATCATGGGATAAAGCGATATGATCTACGAATAGAATTTTTGGAAGAAAATTTATAGAATTTTATGGATTTATTGGAATGCGTTCAAGGTAAGTAATGTTTCACTTTTTCTAGATTTATCGGCAAATTATAATGTATTTTTCTGACATGATTTGTGAAACGATGTATGAATTGGATGAATGGTATTTTGCTATGAAAATATCTTATTTGAAATGTTATGATGAAGCATGATTGAACATATTGATTTCGTGATGCATTATATTGATTGATTTCGATATTACATGATTATATATTTTATTATCGAAATTAGAATATGAAATATGATTTATGAAGAATTATGATATAAGAAACATTATGAATTGACAACCTGACTATGTAAAGGACCCCGCCAATGGGGGCATATACGTTGGCAATTGATTGTCCTGAGGGTTTATGTCGCCAGCGAGACCAGCGACATGTCCCCAGAGAGACCAGCGACAAACCGCCAGCGAGACCAGCGGTTTCAAAGGACATGGCTGCCAGATGATTCGCAGCCTACCGCAAGCAGATACGCGGTATTATGACCCTGCCACAAGGAAAATGTGGTCATAGCTCATGGTTGACGAGAAAGAAATTTAAGAACAAAAGAAATTGAAATTTGGAAAGAAACTTGAATTTTCGAAAAAGAAATAAATTTGGCATGAATTATGTTGCATAATTGAAATTGATTTCGAATTGATGAACTCTATATGCTTATTTTTTTAAATGCCTGATGAAATCTGTTGAAAAGTGATCATTGCTTACTGGGTTGTCTAGCTCATTACCTCCTATTTTACTGTTTTTACAGATGTTGAAGAATTAAGATGATACAAGATATAAATGGAAGAGTGATTAGAAGCAGAATCTTCATACTTTTATTTTAGGTTGAAAGGCTTATTGAATTTGATGCAAAGCCTTTGAATCGTTGTTGAATTTATTGAGATATTAAAGAAAAAGTTTAGGTCGTTATATTTTAGATTTAAATTGTTGACTAATTATTCCACTGTTGTTTTAGGATAGTATGATAAGATGCCTTGCATGCTTATGGAAATAGTTTTCTATGAGTATGCGGCGGTTGCCATGACCCTCGATTCAAAATCTCGGGTCGGGGGCGTGACAATTAAAGTGGTATCAGAGCATAAGTAGATGAATTATGAAACATAGAATCGATATAGAATGGGTGTAAGTGGATAGACACCAGGGACATTATAGTGTAGATCTTTAATGATTGTAGTGGGAGAAATATTTAAAAATTTTGATTAAACATTGAGATTATGTATAAAAGGATCGCAAGAGATTATGACATATAGAATTTAAAATATGATGGATAATCTGTAGATCATGATATGATTAGTTAAATCTTGATCGAAAGTAATCACAAAAGGATTGACATAAAATTTTATTGTGCATTATGGTTATTCAAGTGAATCGTAAGTTCAAATTCGATGTGAGAATAATACTATGATATTACTTCTAGTTGAGAAGTTGACTATTATTGGCAAGATAAAGATTTGATAATAAAATGTTGTTTCAGAATGGGCTAAGAAAGTTTTTTTTATGATGCTTGATTGGAATATTTATCGAAATTGAATTTGGTATGTGGATTATATATAAAGTGGCATATTATGATGAATACATATTTGAGAATATTGCCAAGAAACCTATGTCTTATTGATGAAATTGATTTTTGAGATTATAGGATATTCATCATACTGGAAGCTTTAATCATCATCCTTAGATCTAAATAATGGATCTTATTATGTCTCTTGGAGACTACATGATGTGTATGAAATTTTAATTTAAAGACTTCATATCTAAGTTGATCAAGAGATTTTCTGATATTATTGTTGAGGTTGTTAATGAAAAATTGATATCTTCAGATTAAGATAAAAGATCTGATTTATATTTATTTCAGACTAAGGGATCCATGTGAATTTTATAATTTAGAAATTTTGGATTTAGGAATTGATATGGAGTTTCTTTGCTTTTGTTAACGAGGTCCTTAATTGAATCTACTATTAAATGGAGATTTGATTTTTGAAGCTTGTATGATTGTTATGAAAGGATATTTAATAGATATTGAAGATCCTGATGATAGAAATTTTAGAAAAAAAAAATAATGATTTGAAATCTATATATATTCTGATTATGTCCAAATTTAGTGGAGCATCGAAGGATTTTCTCATTGATTTGACTTATAAAGATTTTTGGTTTGAAAATTATCGAATTGAAGTGATATGAGAATTAAGATTTGATTCATATTGATTATAGTAAATCTATTTGATGGTTTAAATATGATATTGGACTCAAGGGTTAATCAAGATTATTGTACACCAATAAAAGTATGAATGAGAATCGAAAGTTAATCTTTGACTTCAATTGAAATTTAAAATTTTAGATCTTTTCTATTGATAAGATAAAAAAATAATTTAATCAAAATTTTTTTGATGAACCTAAGAAATTTTGATTGTTAGATCAGAGTGCGCAGCGAAAGCATGGTAATCTGGATTACTTTGAGTAAGTCAAGAATGTTGATTCTTTGAGTCAAAAAATTATGATAAATGATATGGTTTGATACAAAAAATTTATTGATATTAGAAAGAATAATATTTTAAAATTTTGAATTATTTTAGATATCCTAATGTAATTTTTAAAAGTAGAGCTTCCATCTACTATGCTACAAAAATAATTAGCATCCTAATTCTAGGATGAGTGGACCTTTGATTTTTGATTTTTGATTTAGAATATTTAGAGATAAATTTTTCTATCCTAGAATTAAATTTTATAATTCTCTAATTACTAGGAAGAACTTGAGATTGTTTATCGAATGATGATTTTGATCTTAGATTATTATACTCAAATATTTATCTCCAGGGTATAATGAAATTTGAAGTTAGAATTCTTTTGATCATTATTATTTCTCTGACTGAATGGAAAAGATTGAGGTTATCTATTGATATTGACGATTGTTCTATAAAAGATGGATTGGAGTTATTTATAATTTAATTTGATAATGAATCGATTAATTAAGAGTTGCTAATGTTTAGATAAAGAAAATTGATATACTTACTTAGAATAGAGACATTGATTTTGATTATAAGAAAAATATAGTTTTGATTTAGATCAATTTTTGAGTTATTGATTTTTATTATGGAATGACTTAATGATAAAATTTACTTCAAGAATTAGAATATTTAAGAGTTTGAGGGTTTGAGTAAGAAAATTTCGATGACTAGAAATAGTGATATTGATTCAATCAACAATGGTGATATTGATCTTTATGAAATGACTTAATGATGAAGTTGCATCAAGAAATAAAATATCAAAAGTTCGAGAATGAGATTGAAATGATAAATCTTTAACCTTTGAAAGTACGAATAAGAAAAAATATTTTTGAATTTTGATTGATTAGGATGTCATCATATGATTCATAAGAAGTATGTTTTTCCTATCTTATGATGGGTTGAAATTAAGAGTGGATAATATTTTGAAATAAATAAATGAATGATGATGAATGAAGTTCTTATGCAAGAATAAAGACATTAATCCTTTTCTATTCACAAGAGATAGATTTGATTTTAATTTGAGTCATGAGATATTGAATATGATTTTTATAAGAAATGAGATCATAAATTCGAAATCTTAAAACATTGAAAATCTTTGAGATGTTGATTTTGATAAATAAGAAAATGAATGGTTCCATTTTAGATCGATGTTTGATGTACCGACTTTTTCTTATGAAATGATTTAAGAATGAATTTATATCAAGAATTAGAATATTGAAATATTTGAGGATGAGATTCAAGTAAGAAACTATGAAGACTCAGGCAAGAAAAATTTCGAGGACGAAATTTCTTTTAGAGGGGAAGAATGTGATAGCCCAGCCAGCCCAAACAAACCAAAAAAATATATATATATATATATGATGAAGACTCCCGCAGGGAGTCTTCTTCTCCCGACCGGCTCCTAATCGGAGTCGGAAACCTCACCGGAGAGGAGTCAAACTCCTCTCCTTTGGTTCTATTTAAAGGGGAGACCCTTCTCCCTTCTTCCTACCAAAAAATCCCGGGGCAAAACGGCGGCAATCGTCAGAAATTTCTCACGGAGACCCGTCGCTGTGCCGTCCAATTTCTCGTCGGAAAAGCTTCGCCGGCGACGAAGGTAAGCCTCCTCCTCTTCCTCTCTTCTCCCCCTTTCTTTCCATGCCGATGTGCATGCTCGCCGGCGACCGGAGTCGCCGGATTTTATTGCGGAAGAATCTTCTTTTTTTTGCCATTTTTTCGTCGTCGGTGGTCACCGTCGACCACTGGTTTAGCCTCTTTTTACCGCGGATCGTCTCTCCTCTTGCCGACGGTCGCCCCACGCCGGCTACGCCGCCGGCCGGCCACCCAATGAGGGGACCTCAGGGTCCCCTGTTTCAGCCCAAACATGCCCACGGGAAGAAGAAAAGAAAAAGAAGAAGAAGAAGAAGGAAAAGAAAAAGAAAAGAAAAAGAAGAAAAAGAAAAGAAAAAGGAAAAGGAAAAAAAAAAGAGAAAGAAGAAAAAAAAATAAAATAATAATAATATATAATATAATAAATAGGATTTTCTCTCCTCTCTCTTCCATGAAGAAAAAAAAAGAAAAGAAAAGAAAAGAAAAATTATAAAATTAATTAATAAATAATGATATAAATAATAAAATATGAGAAAGAGAGTTTCTCTCTCTTCCCTCTCTCTCTTCAGCCTGAACTAGTATTTTCTCTCTCTAGAATTGGACTTTCTCTCTCTAGAATCCTCTCTCTAGATTATTTCTCTCTCCTAAGATTTTTAGAATTTTGAGAAGAATGATGATGAATTTAAATGATTCTCGTAATGGATTTTTGATCTGTGATCATCGGACGATACACCGACATCCACTTTGATCAGATCAGATATTTTTAGATTTTATTTCTCATGATCTTATTTAATTATCCACGTGATAATTTTAGCATGATTTGATCTGATCGATCAGAATTTGTTGAATCATATTATCTGAAGAATTCAAGATAAGTTTTCTCTCTCTAGAATTTTCTCTCTCTAAAATATTCTCTCTCTTGATTGATTCTCTCTCTAAAAAAAAGGTTAGTGAATGAAGAAATTTTTTTAATAAGTCTGATCTGATTTTAATGAAGAACCTTGATCCATGATTGTCAGACAGCGTACTGGCACCCACCTTAATTAGACCATGAATCTTTAGATTTGATCATCCATGATTCCGATCTAGCCATGACTTGATTTGATCATGTTGATTTCACCAATTGAGATATTGGATCAATCGTAATGTTGGATTGTGTCACCTGATCAATTTGAATTGTACCTTATGAATTCTCTCTCTTCTGATTTTCTCTCTCCACTTGATTTTATGAAATCGATGAAGAAACCTCGGTCCTATCACTTCGAATTCGATTTGATCTGATAGTCAAACTTTGGATCGTTTAGGTCCTAATTAGATTTTGATTAGATGAAATTAGATGATCGGACCCAATCTAAACCGTTGAAATATGGTATTTATATTCTTTCTAATTATTAAAATTGATTCTGTATAGGATTGTGGATGTTTGATCATGGGATAAAGCGATATGATCTACGAATAGAATTTTTGAAAGAAAATTTATAGAATTTTATGGATTTATTGGAATGCGTTCAAGGTAAGTAATGTTTCACTTTTTCTAGATTTATCGGCAAATTATAATGTATTTTTCTGACATGATTTGTGAAACGGTGCATGAATTGGATGAATGGTATTTTGCTATGAAAATATCTTATTTGAAATGTTATGATGAAGCATGATTGAACATATTGATTTCGTGATGCATTATATTGATTGATTTCGATATTACATGATTATATATTTTATTATCGAAATTAGAATATGAAATATGATTTATGAAGAATTATGATATAAGAAACATTATGAATTGACAACCTGACTATGTAAAGGACCCCGCCAATGGAGGCATATACGTTGGCAATTGATTGTCCTGAGGGTTTATGTCGTCAGCGAGACCGGCGACATGTCGCCAGAGAGATCAGCGACAAACCGCCAGCGAGACCAGCGGTTCCAAAGGACATGGCTGCCAGATGATTCGCAGCCTACCGCAAGCAGATACGCGGTATTATGACCCTGCCACAAGAAAAATGTGGTCATAGCTCATGGTTGACGAAAAAGAAATTTAAGAACAAAAGAAATTGAAATTTGGTAAGAAACTTGAATTTTCGAAAAAGAAATAAATTTGACATGAATTATGTTGCATAATTGAAATTGATTTCGAATTGATGAACTCTATATGCTTATTTTTTTAAATGCCTGATGAAATCTGTTGAAAAGTGATCATTGCTTACTGGGCTGTCTAGCTCATTACCTCCTATTTTACTGTTTTTACAGATGTTGAAGAATTAAGATGATACAAGATATAAATGGAAGAGTGATTAGAAGCAGAATCTTCATACTTTTATTTTAGGTTGAAAGGCTTATTGAATTTGATGCAAAGCCTTTGAATCGTTGTTGAATTTATTGAGATATTAAAGAAAAAATTTAGGTCGTTATATTTTAGATTTAAATTGTTGACTAATTATTCCGCTGTTGTTTTAGGATAGTATGACAAGATGCCTTGCATGCTTATGGAAAGAGTTTTCTATGAGTATGCGGCGGTTGCCATGACCCTCGATTCAAAATCTCGGGTCGGAGGCGTGACATAAAAGCTCGAGGCTTTGGAGATAAATGGTGCAGATGGGTTGCAGATATTGTCACCACTACAAAATCAACCATCCTAGTAAATGGCTCGAAAGGGAAAATGTTCAACCATCAGAGAGGTTTGCGACAAGGAGATCCCCTATCACCTCAATTGTTATCTTAGTAGTGGACTCATTGAATCAAGTTCTCAACGCTGCAGCTAAAAACCAATTGATCAAAGGAATCAGAGATAAGAATGTTATTAGCAAATTTCATAATCTCCAATTCGCAGATGACACACTCATCTTTAGTGGGCCACTCAGAGAAAATATCACTTCCTTGAAGTTTATTCTCTACTCTTATGAATTACTCACTGGGTTAAAAATAATTTTGAAAAGTCTACGATTATTGGAATTGGTATCACGAACAAACACAGAGATCAGATCGCCAACATCCTAGGAAGCAGGACTGGTGAACTCCAACTCTCTTATCTGGGATTACCCCTTCATTCAGGGTATCTCAAGAAAAATGATTAGATGATGCTAGTGGAAAAGGTCTCAAAGATGCTTGCGTCATGGAAGGTAAACTGCTATCACTCGCAGGACGAGCAACCTTGCTCAACTCAGTAATTTCACCAATCATTACTTACTGGATGTCCAACTTCAACATCCTTTCCTACATTATTAAAAGACGAGACAGAATACGAAGGGCATTTCTATCGTCAGGTGAGGACACGACCAAAAATGGCAAATGTTTACTAAATTGGAACCTAGTATGTAGGCCTAAAGAACTGGGAGGCATGGGAATCACTAATCTAGTCACGCTCAACAAGGTATTACTTAGTAAATGGTAGCGGAAAGTTTTCAATAATTCATATAGTGCTTGGAGCTCCTTAGTCACTGCAATCTATTAGCAATGTGGGTCTCTCACTCTGAACACGTCTCAGCGACAACAGCAGTCGTCTCTTTGGAAGGCAATTCAAATGGTTAAACCACTATTTCACCCCATCTCTATTCAGCCTCTTCTATTCAAAGGCTATCTCCATTGCTAAAGCCTACAATTTATATCAAGATCATGACCACTGGCCCCTCACAGCATTGACACATCGCAACTTGGGACTTCAACATCTGCGACAAGCTATGTCCACTTTGGAGATTTGGGACAGACCTGATACAATTGAGTGGAAATGGTTTCCAACCAAAGCAGTCTCTATGAAACAATGCTACTGCTTTTTTTTGGATGGGGGAATCAAACCTTTCTTCAGCAGCATCATATGGAATATCAGAATATCTGAGAAAATTAAATACTTTACCTACCTCTGTTTCCACGATAGAATTCAAACTAAAGCAAATCTCATCAAACAAGGCTGGAAAGGTAAGGACAACTGTGCTCTTTGTGGAACGAATTCAGAAACAGTCGAGCACTTGCTCCTTCAATGCCCATTCTCAAGATCAGTCTGGATAACACTTCTGCAAAACTTTCATCTTAAAGATCTCCCTCAAAACCAGTTAACGTTGTGGAGCTCATTGCATTCCGACGCAAGCACACGTTCTCTTTGGACAGGCTTAGATATTTTAATCACCACAGCACAATGGATCCTCTGTAAAGAACACAACAAATGGTGTTTTGAATTCCATGCATATTTGCTCAAATTTGTGACCAAGCAAATTGCTAATCTATATCTATCTTGGGTAGAAAGTAGGTCAAACATCAATTGCATCAAGACTGAGAAGGTAACGAGCAGCATAAAAGATTTACTGGAAAGGTTATAATTAATGCAACACAACAGCAATCAATAGAAGAAGGCCAGTTACTTGCTCAATCAAACAATTGGCATTTATAGAAAAATCAGGCGCCTGGGCGAGTTCATCGCAACTATATCCCCTATGTTATATCCTGTAAACCCAGAACTCCAGACTTCTGTAATCTCTACTTCCTCTCAACCTATCTTAAAATAGATTACAAACTTACTATATTTTCACTTAGCTTAATGAAAGCACCCTGAGTTAGGTCTTCCCTAACTCATTTCCATCAAAAAAAAAGAAGCAGCGACAAGGTTAATGCAATGTTGATAGAATTCAGATTGTTAGTGGTGCTAATTATCCAAGTTGGTAGAATATATTGTTTTGATACAAGTGATGTTAATTCCATCCTGTCCTCACTCTAGTTTTTGACAATTAATTATATGTTTAAAATATTAAAGCTGCTTCCCCTTCAAATTGGATGGATAGATACCTTATGTTAATTTATTTATTGGGCCCAATTGTATTTGGTTTTGTTTTTGTTTTTACTTTTTTGGGTAGACCGATTCAATTTGGCTCTTTAAAAGTATATGGTTAACATATGACCCAAGCCTTGTCCTTGAGGCCAGTTGGATTCACTATTTTAACCGATATGTATTGAAATGTTCCTCACCTTCTGCATTGCATGGGTAGGGTAACAACAGCTACAACCAACATACTAGTAATGAGACCCTAAAAATCTCAGTTTGGCAATGGGTCGTGCAAATATTCAAGCCACCGCCTTCCTTCTTTGGTTGGTGATTGTGTAAATGTGAAATCAAGCCTACTCACTATCCATGGTGCTGGTGTTATAGTATCCTCTTGTCATACCCTCTTCTACTACAATTTTAGGGATTTCTTAGCGCAAGAATGAGAAAGACTTTAGGACTTCAAATTATAACAAATCACTACCTATATACTCACTCAACAAATAGAGGGACTTTGAATAATAATAAATCCTCCATGTATCATATTAATTCTTGGAATAACACTTAAAAGATTTTATTGTTTAGCAAATGCTTTGAGAACGTAACATGTTGCTGCCCAAAATCTATCTTGGCGGCTCGGTTGGAATTGTTGACCAATGGCTAGTCAGCTCGGTTGGAATTGGGCAGAGCGTGGGATTCGACCTACAAACAAACAGGCAATTGAGGGTTGTCAGACATGTCCAATAGGGAAACCTTTGATGCTTAAATTTAGTAGACCTTTGGAAGGATTAATGGAGATCTGATATGAATAATGAGGTTAGAACAAGGTAAAAAAGTCTCTTATCTGGGCCGTCAGGCCTATTTTGTATAGTACAACAGGTGAGAGTCCATTGCATTCTGATCACGTGATTTCTAAAAAGGCTATTGTGCACTCTCCTCGTTTACCATGCTAGTTGGTTAGACCCATATTGACCTAATTGTAAACTGAGAATATGGCTATGAAGTTGAGTAGTTGATTTTCCAAGGTGGCATTGATGAGCTGGTCAATCCTTGACAGTGAAAAGCTATCCTTCAAATAGATTTTATCGAGATCATTGAAGTCAATGTAGACCATCAACTATCCATCAGCCTTCTTGACAAGGACCACATTGGCTAGCTACTTCTGGTAATCCACCTCATAGATAAATCTGGCCTCAAGGAGCTTCTCCACCTCCTTGATGATGGCCTATTATTTGAGAAAAATTCCTCTATGCCATTTGGGCTAGTGTTTGGGGTCCATGTTTAACCTATATACCATAAAAGAAGAATCTATACCTAGCATATCAGTGACCAACCATGCAAACATGTTGCCGTTAGTGCCAAGAAAGTTGATGAGCTAGTTTTGAGTCTCCTCATCTAGCACCGAGCCAATCTATGCAACTTGATCGTCTCCTTTGCTATACAGCTAAATCAGAATGAGCTCCTTGGCTTATTCTCCTCAATGCTTTTTCTGCTCATCCTGAACATCCAAGCCCTCGATAGGTAATGTCTTGATGGACTTGGCTCATCCTTTGAGGGTGGCCACATAGCATTATTGGGCATCACATAGTTACCCCTAACCTCATTGGTGTTGTTCTTAGTGGGGAATCTCATCACAAGGTGATAAGATGATATCATGCCTTCATCATTGTTGGGTATAAAATACCCTCAGCCGAAGTTCCCGACAGGATTAACCCTCGCGAGTCTCTTACAACTTCAACTGCTGCTGCAGGCAGACTCCGCCCGGACTCCAACGGGAGCCGGGCTCCGTCCACAACTCCAACTGCTGGCAGACTCCGCCCGGACTCCTACGGGAGTCAGGCTCCGCCCACAACTCCGACTGCAAGCGGACTCCGCCCGGACTCCTACAGGAGCCGGGCTCCGTCACCAACTTCAACTGCTGGTAAGCTTCGTCCGGACTCCTACGGGAGCCAGACTTCGCCCCTGACTTTAATTGCAGGTAGACTCTGACCGAACTCCTATGAGAGCCTGATCTCGCCAGCTGCAGGCAGACTCCGCCCGGACTCCTACAGGAGCCGGGCTCCGTCCACAACTCCGACTGCAAGCGGACTCCGCCCAGACTCCTACGGGAGTCGGGCTCCGTCACCAACTTCAACTGCTGCTGCAGGCAAACTCCGCCCGGACTCCTACGGGAGCCAGGCTCTGTCCACAACTCCAACTGCTGCAGGCAGACTCCGTCCGGACTCCTACGGGAGCCGGGCTCCGCCCATAACTCTGACTGCAAGCGGACTCCGCCCGGACTCCTGCGGGAGTCGGGCTCCGTCACCAACTTCAACTGCTGGTAAGCTTCGTCCGGACTCCTACGGGAGCCGAACTTCACCCCTTACTTTAATTGCAGGTAGACTCTGACCAGACTCCTACGGGAGCCGGGCTCCGCCCACAACTCCGACTGCAAGCGGACTCCGCCCGGACTCCTACGGGAGCCGGGCTCCGTCACCAACTTCAACTACTGGTAAGCTTCATCCGGACTCCTACGGGAGCCGGACTTCGCCCCTGACTTTAATTGCAGGTAGACTCTGACCGGACTCCTACGGGAGCCTGATCTCGCCAGCTGCAGGCAGACTCTGCCCGAACTCCTACAGGAGCCGGGCTCTGCCCACAACTCCGACTGCAAGCAGACTCTGCCCGAACTCCTACGGGAGCCGGGCTCCGTCACCAACTTCAACTACTGCTGCAGGCAGACTCTGCCCGGACTCCTACGGGAGCCGGGCTCCGTCCACAACTCCAACTGCTGTAGGCAGACTCCGCCCAGACTCCTACGAGAGCTGGGCTCCGCCCAGACTCCTACGGGAGCTGGGCTCCACCCACAACTCCGACTGCAAGCGGACTCCGCCCGGACTCCTGCGGGAGCCGGGCTCCGTCACCAACTCCAACTACTGGCAGACTCCACCCGGACTCCTACGGGAGCTGGGCTCCGCCCACAACTCCGACTGCAACCGAACTCCACCCGGACTCCTACGGGAGCCGGGCTCCGTCACCAACTTCAACTGCTACTGCAGGCAGACTCCGCCCGGACTCCTACGGGAGCCGGGCTCCATCCACAACTCCAACTGCTGGCAGACTCCGCCCGGACTCCTACGGGAGCCGGGCTTCGTCACCAACTTCAACTGCTGCTGCAGGCAGACTCCGCCCGGACTCCTATGGGAGCCGGGCTCCGTCCACAACTCCAACTGCTGGCAGACTCCGCCTGGACTCCTACGGGAGTCGGGCTCCACCCACAACTCCGACTGCAAGCGGACTCCGCCCGAACTCCTACGGGAGCCGGGCTCTGTCACCAACTTCAACTATTGGTAATCTTCATCCGGACTCCTACGGGAGCCAGACTTCCCCCTGACTTTAATTGCAGGAAGGCTCCGCCCGGACCTTTACGGGAGTCGGGCCTCGTCCTCGACTCCGGATGCAGACAGACCTCGTTCGGACTCCTACAGGAGCCAAACTCCGCCCACAACTCCGACTGCAAGCGGACTCCGCCCGGACTCCTACGGGAGCCGGGCCCATCACCAACTTCAACCGCTGGTAGGCTTCGTTCGGACTCCTACGGGAGCCGGACTTCGCCCCTGACTTTAATTACAGGAAGACTCCGCCCGAACCCCTACGGGAGCTGGGCCTCGTCCCCGACTTCGGCTAAAGGAAGACTTCGTACAAACTCTTACGGGAGCCAGACTCTGGGCTCCTCTCAAGTGGATAGCTAACCACCTCTCTCCGCCAGACACTCCAGCCGAACTTCAGCCGACGGGTCTGCATTCCCTGGCGCGACGTAGCAATGGCCACGATCCTGCTCCACTTCCTGCGACGGATTTCGCGTGGCTCCATTACTCCCTGGCAGACCGCTATGATGCCCACGATCCTGCTCCACTTCCTGCGACGGATACCACGCGATTCTTCCATCCTCTGGCAAGTCGCGACAACGGACGCCACTCCACTCCCTGCGGCAGACTCCACGTGGCGTGCTTCAGTGATGGCCACGGGTCTACTCCACTACTCTTCGTAACAAATTCCTCCTGACTGTGGGCGGCCCACTACCAGACGATTATGAACGTTGCTATCAGTCTGTTGCACCCTTCGTCTATAAAAAAGGGGACCCCAGATACGTTATTTTCTAAGCTCTCATTTTTTACCTAGAAACTCTGCTAAAATTTTCATTCGAGCACTCCATTCTTGTTGAGGCAGAGAACTGACTTGAGCGTCGGAGGGTCTTGTCGGAGCAACCCCACCTCCGGTTTAGACTTCTTTTGCAGGTCCCGGCGGCGACCGCGACTCCCTCGACTCCAGCTTCTCCGGCGCAAGCAAATTTTTGCACCAATAGGATTGGCGCTAGAGAAAGGGGACTGTGTCTTCACAGTATCCTTGTTCTTAAAGGAGCGCTCAACGGGACCGCCCCCGGGCATCTTTTCCGGCATCCTCTCCTCCTTCCTCCACTTGGTCTTTGCTCGATGCCTCCCCGCAAGGCATCCACGCGACGATCCACGGCCTCCGCGGCCAGATCTCAGGCTCCGGCCTCACCTCCTGTTTCCCAA